>NC_059116.1:58154793-58319793 GCF_020740685.1 Jaculus jaculus | reverse complement strand
ATTTATTTTTTTTTTTTTGAGAGTCTTTGCTTTTAAATGGATCTAGAGAATGGATTTGATTTTTGTGTGTACAAAGGAAGACATACAAGATGTTGACTTTCATTGTTTGCAAGTTAATCTGATTCATATATGATTGTGATAAGTCATTTATAGCCAAAATGCAAAAAGTGGCATTCCATTATTTCAAAGGAGTAACTCTACAAGCAAATTCTGTGCCATAAGTTCTCTGGGCTGAAGTTTCCTGGAAGAAAAAAGGTTTTGTGTTTTATTTTTATTTTATTAATTTTATGATAATGTGTGCACTCGTGTGTGCCAGTGCACCAGCGCAGAGTGGTGACACACACACTTGTGTGCCAGTGCACAAGTGCAGAGGCCAAGAAAAGCAATGGGTCTCCTCCTGTCACTATTCTGCCACATCTCCTTGACACGGCATTGTGCTGAACTTGGTAGACTGGCTAATCAGGAAGCCCCAGAGCTTCTCCCATTGCTGATCTCCTCAGCACAAAGATTGCAGGCCTGGGTGGCCATATCCAGCTCATTATGTGGGTGCTAGGGATCAACTCAGTTCCTCAGGCTTGTGCAACAAGCCCTCTTACCTACTGAGCCATCTATCCAGCCCCAGGTTTTGTTTTTACAGAATCTTAGATCTACTCCTGGTACCAGTTACAGTTAATGTACATTCTAACTGTCCTTGTGGCTTCCAAGCACTATGTTTAAATTTCATATTGTAGGGACAACAAATGTATTATTCTACAAGACTTGACTCTAAGGGAATATCAACTGTGCAGTCCCAGGTAGAATACAAATATCACTCTCACTTTAAATCAAAGCAAACAGTCTTAAACACTTTCTAAATCCTATTATATGTACAAACTTTGCATGTAAAGGTTGAGCCAAGTCAGCAGAGGAATATAAGTAAACACATCCTTCTCCCATAAGTACACAATACTGAGTGGGAGAGAGAGAGGCTTTATACTCCAGTCCCTAAATCCCTCAGTCACAGACCTTTTAAAAGAAAAGGCAGTGTTAAAATAATAAGCCTAGTTCCATGATAAGGAAGTTCTGTATTTGAATTTCATTGAATGATAGAATCAGATGGGATGTCTAGGGGGATCCAAGTGACACCAACCCACAACCTACCGACCATCCCACCTTCAACCCTTGGCTTTTTGTATATATTCAAGGTCTCTTTCAATGTCAAACAGTAGGGATTCCTGGACCTTGGCTATTTTTTTTACTTCAGGGTACCTAACTGGATTTTCATAGAAACATAGACATTGCTCCTCACTTTTAATTTTTATTTAAAATCGAGGCTAGTTGGCAATGATCTCTGACAGGGAGGCCATGGGTATAACAAAAAGAGAAGAGCTGAAAGTTTGACTCCTTATCTGATTTCATTCATCCACAGAATGGGATGGGACTCAGCACAGGTTAGACAAAGTCTTGACAGAGTGCCTGGTACGTGGCTGAGCTGAGTGGTGGTCACAATCATTAGTCATTTCACATGAAAACAGTCCTCAGAAAGCCTCCCCTTACAGTAAGATACCTGCCAATGATCTCAGACATGTAGCATTTTCAACTCCTGTTAGTACTAAATCACCTTAGAATAGTGCTTTATGTACCAGCTTGTGTTTATATGTTTAGGTCAGAACATCAAACCTTCCTCTGGTTTATTTAAACACTGACCTGCTATGATTTATATCAAATTATTTTGAGTATTCTGTAAAGACATTATTGTGGTATGAACCTAAAATATCCCCCACAGGCTCATGTTCTGAATGCTCAGTCGCAGCCTGAAGACTATGAAGGCTAGAACACCTTTTAGGAGACAGGGTTTGGCTGGCAGAAACAGGTCACCAGGGGCAAGCCTGTGAAGGTTACATCTACCCTGGCTGCCAGTTCACACTCTCTGCTTTCAGCTCTGACACTAGGTGAACACCCATGCACTACATTCCACCTCTGTGTATTTAGCCACTCTCATGGCCCTATTTTTCTCACCATAACAGACTGAAATCTTTCTCAACCACAAGCCAAAAAAGAAAATATTTACTCCTGTAAGTAGTTACTTCAGTGATGAGAAAGGCAGTTAATGCAGAGATATTCTGTACACCAGTATCCTGAAGGGGCAATCAGATGAGTCAATTATTTATTTACCTAGGAAAGGCTCTGATTTTATATGGATCTTAAAGGAGGACCAATGGCTGGCCAACTGTGAGATGAGAGAAGGAGGATCAATGGTAAGTCACACTATGCAGGATGACAGACAGAAAGGCATCAAGAACATTTTCAAAAGGTTAGAGAACAGGATTTACCAAAATTGAGGCTAACCCAAGAAGCTGGCTAGCCAACAGTTCATACATGCATTCTGGACATGGAGAAGTCATGACTCTGCTACAGCTTTGCTATCCTTTCAGGAAGTAATTATCCTTCTGAACAACCAGAGTGGTGACTGAGAAAAACTCATGGAAGACTTGATAGCCTGGCAACATCAGAAAAAGCCCCGCTCTCTGGCTAACCACCTCCCCCTGGGTTTGATAGGTCTGACAACATAAACCAAAATCTCCTGGTCTCTGGCTGACCTCCTCCTTCCTTGATCTACTTATAAGCCATTAGGAATCTCTTGCTTTCATATTTCTTATCTTTTGGCCCATTCATTTAATGATTTGAACCCTACAAGCATCCCAGAAGAAAAATCAGTAGAGAGAGCTTGAGTTCGTGTTCAGGTTCTTCTGGGAGCCATTGACTGCTTTGGCTCTTTCTTCCAGCACCCTGACACTCCAGAGCCATAGCATGAGCTTCCACATCAAGTCAAGGAAGGTCACAGAGGACTAATAGCCCAGTTGGCCAGAGAATATTTGTCTTATTTGAAGGAAAATTCCAATGTCTCCTAATTTAAAGATCTTCAACAAAGGTTTGAATGACAACTGTCAAATAACTCAAATAAAAAAGTTGAAGTTCTTTTTGAACCATGTGGTAGTATGCAATTAACAAGTAAATAATCTTAAATCCAAGATTTTTCTAGAAAATCACAAGGAATGAGCATACATTACTCTGGAGTTTGCTGATGTCCATGGCGTGTCTAACCTCAGGAGGTTCCTGCATGTGGGCATAGTCTGACAGCCCTTTAGTAGCAGCATGCCTCTGCTTGTAGGCGACCTGTAAACATACACACGAGCATTTGTTCCTCTGAGACATCAAGTGAACTCTTACCTGTTAAATTCTTGTGTCATACGAGGATTTTCTAGATTTGAATACCACTTCTGACAGTCAAATTTCCTAAGTCTCTAACGTCATACTATCCATAGTGCTCCCTGCTTAGTGCTTCAGCTTAGAGTCAACATTCTACTTTTGAAGTTTATTTCAAAATAGCATTGAGCAAAGCTTTTAAAAAAAAGCTCATTTTTATTCATCTAGCTTTAATCACACCTACACTTTATGGAAATCTACTTCTGACAGCTTTCAGGATTATAAATGTTCAGGGCTTAAATTTTGAAGAAACAACTAAGTAGAAACTATTAATAGAATATTTAAAAGTTGGTCTGGAGAGATGGCTTAGTGGTTAAGGCACTTGCCTGCAAAGCCTAAGGACCCATGTTTGACTCCTATGTTAGCCAAATGCACAAAGGTAGGGCGAGCGCAAGGTCACACATGCCCACTAGGTGGCAAAAGCATCTGGCATTCGATTGCAGTGGCTGAGGCTCTGGCACACCAATTCTCTCTCCCTTTGTCTGTCTGTCTGTCTGTCTCTCTCTTTAAAATAAAAAATAAAAAAGATAAAATTAATTGTTCAAAATATTCCACATGTTTACATGACAAGAGAGTAGAAGTGAAGCTGTGCAGGGAACAGAGGGGTCTGGTGGGACTGAGAAGTGAGGAAGGAGGACCCGGGGATCTGGGGAAATATGCTCAATACAGTTCTGTGAAAGTGTCCTTGTGCGATACAGAATCATACTCATAAAAGTATGCACTGAACCTTTAAAAATGTTTTTCTTTCTTCTTTTTTTTAAATTTTTTTGGTTTATTTTTATTTATTTATTTGAGAGCGACAGACAGAGAAAGAGGCAGAGAGAGAGAGAGAGAATGGGCGCACCAGGGCTTCCAGCCGCTGCAGATGAATTCCAGACGCATGTGCCCCCTTCTGCATCTGGCTAATGTGGGTCCTGGGGAATCGAGCCTCGAACCGGGGTCCTTAGGCTTCACAGGCAAGCGCTTAACCGCTAAGCCATCTCTCCAGCCCTCTTTTTTCTTTTTTTAAGAGAGGGCGGGAGAGAGAGAAAGAAAAAAAGTGTGAATGGGTGTGCCAGGGCCTCTAGCCATTGCAAACGATCTCCAGACACATGCGCCCCTTTGTGCATCCGGCTAACATGGGACTGGAGAATTGAACCAGGGTCCTTAGGCTTTGCAGGCTTATTCCTTAACCACTAAGCCATCACTCCAGCCCAACTTTTTAAATTTTTTAATGACTTGCTGATGTTTAAAAGAAACATTCTGATTTTATGTAGGCACGGCTAATAAAATTAATACAATATAGTAATCCTTATTGCATGCCCAACATTTGGAGAAAATAAATTCCAGGGACAACTCAGATACGTCAAGCATGGCACTTCACTGGGGATAACATTTAATACTGTCCATCTCCACCATGTTGTTTGCTGTGTATACAGGTGGAGATGAGGAGTGAGAAAGGTGCCTCAGGAGTTGGTGTGCCCAAACTTGATAACAAAACTAGAAATTAAAGATTAGGAGGACAGCAGAACAGTTATTCCCTTACTCTTGCCTTTTACAGTTACCCTGTTTGTTTCCTTCACAATTCTTAATACTGTTTATTCTTTGTAGACTGACCTTTGTCTGTCTTCCCTTACTATACCACAACTGTGCAAGTCTCTGAACCCTCATACCCTACAATAATGTCTGGCAAAAAAAAAAAAAAATTAGCAGCAGTGAGTATCCGATCTATAAATTAACAAATGAAGATGATCCAAATGACTGAAAACAAAAAGAATTAGAAAAAGGAAAGGTAAAATCAATTTCATATACAATAATTATGTAATAACAAGCATCTTAAATGGAGTTAAAATTACTTGGGACAAGAAAATAAAATCAACTCAAAAAGAAAAATCATAACAGTCTTCAACAGAAAAACAAATTTAGTTTTTAATGAAAAACTTAAGGGAAAATTCTTCACTAATATGGCCTTCTTAAGAGCTGTATCTATATCTTACACATCTTTTAATATCCTGTGTTTATCATACTGAATGACAGAGCAGAAATGCAATAAACCTTTAGTGAATGGATGAATAAATGAGTTTATTAAACATTCTCATAAAGTTACACTCCTCATGGGCTTTTATAAACCTAGTTAACTTAGATAATGTATCAATCTAAAGAATTAAAAAGATAACTACAAAGCTTAATGCATATATAAATAAAGTCACTGAATCTTTCCATCTAAAAAGAGTATGAGCTAATATAACTAAAACCCTAAACAATGTCCCCAGTACTTTATTGATGTATCCATAAACAAAGAACATAGCTTCTAACATAGAACTCCCATGTAGGAAGAGAATCATCAATGACTTCCATCTTCAATCTCTCCACAACATCTACATAGATTAAGGCTAGATTCCTGTACCCCCCAAATACTCTCATCAATCCAACTTGCAGTTTATCCCCCTCCCTTTCTTTTTTTAAATATTTTACTTTTATTAACTTATTTGAAGAGAGAAAGAGAGAAACAAAGAGGAGAATGGGCACACCAGGGCCTCCATCCACTGCAAATGAACTCCAGAAGTATGTACTATCTTGTGCATCTGACTAATGTGGATCCTAGGGAATCGAACCTGGGTCCTTTGGCTTTGCAGGCAAATGCCTCAACTGCTAAGCCACCCCTCCAGCCCTCTCTTTCTCTTTCTTAAGGTGCTCACAATGGTCAGAGAGTTATTAAATTATATCCAGGTATCACCTCTCTATTGCTAAAGGCGATTAATACATACACATGCCGTGATATAGTCCTTTTGATGGCTGTGTTGGGATTTCTGATCAGTAATGTGCATAAGCCCATCTCAATCCTATCCAGCTCAGGTTTCCCTATCTAGCCTTGTGTACCTAGTAGGTTAGCAAGGCTCAAATGCAGCACTCTACATAGTACAGATACAAACCATCTTGCTATAGTCTGTCCATCAAGATAATTCTTATGGGGCTGGAGAGATGGCTCAGTGCTTAAGGCATTTGCCTGCAATGCCAAAGGACCTAGGTTTGATTCCTCAGGACACACATAAGACAGATATACAAGTTGGAGCATGTATCAAGAGTTTGTTTGCAGTGGCTGGAGGCCCTGGTGCACCCCACTATCTCTATCTACCTCTTTCTGTCACTCTCCCCTTCTCAAATAAATAAATAAATATTTATTTTAGAACAAGATAATTCTCATGAATATCTTCACACTTCCAACAGGTACTTATATTTAATATAAAACCATTTACATATCTACATACAGGCTGACAAGTCCATTATGTTTTATATTGTAACTAGAGGGGAGAGAGAATTTATTGAATGGCAGTCTATAAAACCAAAGGAGAACTTCTAAGACATTTGTTCCTTCCTCTTAGATCAAAAGAACCAGCATATCCTATCTCCTTGTTGATGGAAGCCTGGTGCATTTTGAATTTTAGACCGAATGTCATACTTTTGACTTTATAAACATAACTATGGTAGCTGATCATTTTGTGAGTTGTCACAGAAATAGTGACTCAGCAAGTACAATTTTAAAAGCCCTCTTTCTTAGAAAGCCTATATAATTTTCTGTTTGCAGATTTCAAAGTCATTTCATTTACAGCTGCTACCAACCACTGTTCTACAATTGAGCCTGCATTAAACTGGAAGCAGCTGAACTTTACCATATTCATTTTCTTCCTTAAAATAGCTAGTAGAAAATGATGCCAAGCTCGTAAGTTTTCTGGTTTATTTGATTTTTTTTCTGTATTTGTCATTATTATGTGACATTTCTCCTCACATTAAGAAAATGTGGGTGGCTGTGGTATTGTAAAGGCAGAGTACAGAGCACATGCAATAGTCTCATAATACTCTACACGTATGCTTACACCAATAAACATATATTTATCTCATGTGTCTTCTAGATTTTGCGTCTTTTATAGATATACACATATATGCAAATACATGTATGTATGATGTACATATGTTTGAATATACTTTGCAAGCACCATATGGGTAAAGACATCTGTGAATTCCAGACCCAGGACGCTGTGGCCACTATCACATCAGCACAGACTCTCAAAAAGCTGTTCAGACCTCACTCTGAGCTGCCTGCATGAACTCTATGATGTGGAGGTATTCAGCCTTGGCCTGGAACAGGCATGCTGACAAGGATCCCATCACTTCAAGGCACACGCATCTCATTTTCAAGTTCCTTTGGGATTTTTGTCTCTATCTTATATAGGGGATAGCTAAAACAATGGTCTTACAAATACAACTTGTCCTCTCTTGCTAAAAGGTATTTCTTCCCACCTGTCACTGTCCACAAGGAAGTACAAACTAGGGAGCTTTACCTCAGATGCTACTTGAATTTAAACAACTGGGAGTGTATGCAAATTGATTTTAATGTAAGTGTATCTTAATAGCTGGTTCGTAGTTTAGGAGACTTTTTCACAAGCTAGAGTACCAGCGTACTGTAGAATTCCTCTAACATTCTAAGTTAGTTATTGTCACTCAGATACGCTATGGACACACTTCAGGTTTAGTTATTTATCACAGGCACTTACAGAGAGCTTTTCTACTTCTTGCTTCCTACTACCAGATAAAATCTGAGAATCACAATTCTAACAATAAAACTTATGCACATCAATCTGAAGAAGCAATGATGGCAGCCTTAGGAAGGGCTGCCTAATTGAGAATCCAGGTGGTCTATTACTGACCAGTCAGAGAAAAACCACAATAAGTATGCAAGTTGAAAATGCACGCCTACTGTTGCCTAGTGTCTATCATGGGAAACAAGCTAACAGTGTTTGCAGTAACATTCTGACTATATATATATATATATATATACACACACACACACATATATATATACACACACACACTTATATATATGTATATGTGTGTGTAATATATATATATATATATACATATATATATATATATATATGGCTGATTTCAAAATACGCTGTGTGAATTATTTTTCATGGTAAGTCTCACATTGTGTTTATAAACTCTAAACCCATTAAGATAGTGAGAATTTTTTATAAAGAAATGAGGATGCTCGTATTTTGCATTATCTTCTTTACTGCACAACTGCTGCTTGTCCCGTGTCCAGTGCTGTGCTGTCGTCACGTGCCCATAGTATCAGGAAGTAGCTAGAAGACCAGATCATGACAGGAAAACAGCTTGAAGAATATAAACTATGAACAAACCAAGTTTGACCTTAGGATGACATTCCAAAAAAAAAAAAAAAAAAAAAAAGCCCATGTTACCAGTGTTCACTAAACAGTCCCTATGGGCCAGGGTTTGGTACAAACTTAGCAGCACAGACTGGGATAAGACAGATGACATCCTGTTCTCACAGAGCTTAGAGGGCCATATAACAAATAAAAGTCCCCCCCACCACCACCACAAAAGTCAGACCATACTGTGAAGAAAACAAACTAATGAGTCAGAAAGCAGTGAAATAAATGTTGTAGTCTGGAATTTAAAAATAATCCAAGATATTGAGTACATTAAAAATGCCTTAACTGGGCTGGAGAGATGGCTTAGCGGTTAAGCGCTTGCCTGTGTAGCCTAAGGACCCTGGTTCGAGGCTCGATTCCCCAGGTCCCACGTTAGCCAGATGCACAAGGGGGCGCACGCATCTGGAGTTCGTTTGCAGAGGCTGGAAGCCCTGGTGCGCCCATTCTCTCTCTCTCCCTCTATCTGTCTTTCTCTCTGTGTCTGTCGCTCTCAAATAAATAAATAAATAATTTTTAAAAAATGCCTTAACTGTTGATGTAGTATGTACTAATAAAATTAGTCCTACATTCCTGGACTAGAAATGAAATTACACCATGACAGTTCTTAAAGATGTCTACAACTTGGAGTTAACAGCACAGTACTTCCACCTGGGAGGTGGCTTGAGCCATGCTGACTGGGAAGCACAAGCGTACTAAAGGAAACTTGGAAAGCACCTGTCCACCTGTAAGTGCACAAGTGTGTGTGTGTCAAAATCCCACCACCCCTTTCATGAGTGGCTTCTATAATCCATCGACAAGCTCTCTGCTGAGGAATCATATGTTAAGTCAGATAATCATCATATCAGAATTTTACATACATTGAACTAGATGAGATTGGAATCTTCTCTGTAAATAGTAATAAATGGGACTTGGAAATGACTAACAAACTGTCCATTTTCTGCCATGCCTCTACTGGTTATTGATGACATACAACCCAATACTTCTATTCCATGTGGAATAACCAAAATAAGCTGTGGTTATCAAGATGCTAAATAACTTCTGTCAAGTTACAGGCTAATCCCATCATCCCATAGCAATGTGTAAAAGTCGCACCTCACTCTGGAGCTGGGATACTTCTATGGCAAAGACGCTGTCAATAGTGGCTGGCATCTGCTTATAAAGAGAGTTGGAAAGGTCAGCCTTAAGTGTTCCTTTGTATTTTGCCTATGGGGAAAAAGAGAAAAACAAACATTTTTCTATTTTTCATTATTAGTATAAAAAGAAAAACTTTACACAGAATTGGTTGAAAAAAATGCAGGTCATTTTAAGATGCTAGATCCAATGAAAACATTCTGAAGAGATAGAAATAAGTCCAATTTATCATGAAGAAACTTCTAAGTGAGATATGAAGAAATAATAACTATTTTTCTGTTTAATCCCATATATATTTCTAAAATCTGTTTGTGTCTGCTGACAGTTTAATATCTTTGATATATGAATAAATGATCTGAGAATAATGATATAGTTTAAATTAATCCCACAAAATACAAGTCATTAAAATTTACTACCTGGAACCCAAAGGCAAAGAACTGTGACAGCTGGAGGCCATGAGTCTACCAGACCCTGGAGCAACTAGTAAGTTCTGGTGTTCTACAGAGCCACAGATTAAAAAAAAAAAAAAAAAAAGCCTATTACATATTCTATGAATAGGTACAAGACAGGAGCCCAAAAACTCTAATCACAAGGTAATGGAGTGGGAAACATTAATTAGCCTGATTTATCAGTATATATCTTATACACATATTGAAATACCACACCATGCTCCATAAATATGTACAATTATTATGTGCTAATCAAAAAAATTAAATGGGGCTGGAGAGATGGCTTAGCGGTTAAGCGCTTGCCTGTGAAGCCTAAGGACCCCGGTTTGAGGCTCAGTTCCCCAGGTCCCATGTTAGCCAGATACACAAGGGGGGCGCATGCGTCTGGAGTTCATTTGCAGAGGCTGGAAGCCCTGGCGCACCCATTCTCTCTCTCTCCCTCTATCTGTCTTTCTCTCTGTGTCTGTCGCTCTCAAATAAATAAATAAATAAAATTTTTTAAATATTTAAAAATAAATTAAATGTTTAAGGTAATAGAAATGTTAGCTGCTCTGACTTTTCAATTATGTCCTATGTTCCTATGTACACATATGGAATTATCACATGGCAAACTGTACATTTTTAGAATTCAAAAAGAAATGTGTTCCTTTGTTCAAGGCTTAGCCTTCTACAGCTAGCTCATGTGTGTCATCCACTCAGTCATCACTGGCTGTGGGGAAGCTCAGCCATCATTCGAAAAGATAAACAGTCACCTTTCCTTTGAGAAAAATGAGGTTCAAGGGAATACAATAGATGGCCCAATAGCAATGTTGCACTCTGCAGTTACTCTTTGAGAAAAATTAATCAATCATGAATTGACAACACTAAAAGTCAAATAACACAATAATAATAATAATAATAAATAATAATAATAAACAAGACTGTGCTCTGTCATGCTCTATGGATAAGGCCTTCATGTCTCTCCCTTCTCAGAGCTGGTTGGATTTATAGAGCAAGTCTGTGTCAGCCTTTTGTCCAGACAGCTCTGAATGTTGGTTATGATGAAAGAAAATGAACTGATTTTCTCAAAATTTTTCCTATTAGTAAACTGTCCTAAGAACATTACATTGGTTTTATCCCAACATAACTTATGAAACACTAGAGGTCAGTCATTTACACTATTTTACTCATTTTCCTCTCTGAGTTTATTCACAGGCCACTGTAAATACCACAACGTAGAAATAAATTCTAGTTAACACTGTACTTTACAAAGCAACATGAGTTGTAATATGAAATTCTCCTGAAAGAGGCTACATTGGTTTTCTGGTGGAAAATGTACTATATGCTTCACTCTGGTTTCAAAGTGTCTCTACTGACTTAAGTATCTTCCCACTGAAAAGTAGTTTAAATTAACTTAAAAACAATTCTCAAAGAAATAATATTTTAAGAAATCAGCTGGTGTTTACCTCTAAAACATATACATCCATTAGGAAATAAATAATTAGGAACTTTTAAAATTAACTGTGTTAGCAGTTTTCTAATAAATAAAACTTCCCATTTTCAAGAGTAATAGAGTACTAGAATGAAAATATATATATGCAATATATATAATATGTATTACTAAATATAAAAATATATAATACTTGCCAAAATACCTGCCTGCAAAATCAATTTGCAGGTGTTAACTAACACTGTG
Organism: Jaculus jaculus; assembly: GCF_020740685.1. Lineage (NCBI taxonomy): Eukaryota > Metazoa > Chordata > Mammalia > Rodentia > Dipodidae > Jaculus > Jaculus jaculus. Next base: position 58,308,079 of record NC_059116.1, on the reverse strand, counting down.
CATTGAATTAGAACATTTAAATTTGAACAATATTCAATGGAACTTTTGAAAATATTCACAAACTTTAATATACATTTTTACTATACAAATAGAAAAAAAAAAGAAAAACAGCCTATTTTGCAAGTTTTTGAGATCTTACCTCAGAAATGAAAGCACCAATATTTTTTACATGGTTTAACATAGGAGTGTCAGTTACAAATGTACACTTGTTCTTGGACTTTTTATGTTCTTCTTTATAGTGGATCTAAAAAAGATAATAGTATATAGAAAGAAGAAACAATTGCAATGTTTTTTTTTTTCTAAACTGGAAATAAGTAAATAAAGTCCATTTTCTGAAGTTAATATGCAAATGTGGGTGATCTTCAAACCCAGCCCAGTCACATTACAGACCCCCTAGTGAGAGAAGAGTCCAGCCATCCATGAGGACGTACACTGGGGATACCAGGCTATCAACTGGGGGTCAGGTCTGCACAGCATCGTTATCAAACAAGTGTCCTTGTTAATAGCTCCTTTTTAAGCTACTGACCTTGACAGCTAAGTCTACAGTAAAACAGAAACACGGTTCCCTACCTAAAGGTAAAAAACAAAAAAATCATCAGAACAAATTCAGAAGAAAGGCAGAAACTCAACAACTAGTAATCGCCACCGGCATCGTTAGCTCTGCAGGCGGGATCAGAGAACAGGGCTTAAGCTGTGACCCGGATGGGCTTTCTATGACTTATCGTTCCCCCAAGTCAAACTTACCCTGGTATTCAGTACTCTTTGTTTCCTGTCATCCTCCCCGAACCTGTCCAGAAAGTACAGACCATTCCCAACCCCCACCTCTTGTTTTGAGTGGGTAGATCTGAGGGAAAGAACCACCTAAGGCTTAGTTGAGCATGCTCAGTTCTCTGAAATTCACTGGTAACTGAGTCACTACCTTCTCTTTGGGAACAGGCCAAGATTATTCCCCTGAGGGAAGATCCCACATAGACACAGGAGCCCCCAGGAAGCCAGGAAACATGGAGGTCTAAACATGCAGCCCAGTTTCAGGTAAGTGCAGCACTGCCTAGAAATGGGGCAGGGCGTCAGCAAAGCTTCAGACAAGGCAAGAGTAGGGCAGTAATTTCCTAAAATGTATATCATCCTATAATAAAGTCACATTCATCTACCCAAGGCTATAAATACATAAGCTGAAAAGGCTGGCCCAGTTTACATGATAAATTATACTGTCTTCCTAAGTGTAACCCAAAAAGTGATGTTTAATTGTATGTACTACTTGGTTTTTACAAGGACATGATTAATATTGGCGTTGTGTGCTAACATTCCATGGAGACTTCACCATATGCAAACCTGATCTGAGGGGCCTGACTTGACCTCAGGGATAACCAGATACAAACACAGTAAGTAATTTCAAAATTCCATATTTCACTGCTGTGACTCATAGATATTAATGCCTACCACATTAAACACTTGCTTTATTCATGAAATCAACATGAGAATATATTTATCTTATCTGAGCACTAAATTACTTTTTTCCTTCTCAAAGATTAGCCATAATTTTAGGTTCCTGCAAATCGCTCTCCTCAGTCACTAGTAATTAAATTGTTAATGGCACTATGATAAATAGTAGGCTGTTTTGATCATGAGGGGGAAAAGTATCTCTGTTATATAATTAAGTGTGAGAAAAAATAGCCTATCATGAGGCTTAAGTTTGGCTCATTATCTTTATCTTTGGCCACCATCTTCCCATCGCACTCACATTCTTCACGCCCGCGGCATGTGCGACGGGCCGCCCGATGACGCCTGACAGGAGCCAAATGCTGGCGGTGGCACCCGGGGTATATTTACTTCCTCTGTCCACGAGCAAAGAATGCTGTCCTAATTGTGGAACTCCCTACGTTTTTGATCTTTAGTTAGTCCATTTGTATCTTGAAATTAAAGTTGTATTTTAAAACTTAAGTCATTTGCTTATTATTCATGTGGTGAAATTCATTACAAATCACACAATAATTAGCATAGGATTTCAAATGAATTTATGATTGTGGTTTTTAATGAATGTGGGTCTGATTTCTAATGAATTTGTTTTTGTGATTCATAATAAATTCATGTGTATTTAACAAATTTGTGTGTATGATTTTCAATGAATATGTATTTTAATGAATTTTACCATAAGAATGGGCATGAATAAATGTTCTTGAGTTTCTATATAAATAAAGACTGCTATATGCCAGTAGCATTCCCATGCCAGGCTGGTAGGAAATAACAAGCAAAAGAGAACCCCATTAATCAACAACACAAACTCATATAAACACTGAGCCCCTACCACCTACAGTCTGTATGTGGAGACGGAGAAAATCTCCAGATACTCATGTGTTAAGCCACCGTTATCAGTGCTTTCTTGTTGTACCTATAAGCAATGACAACCTAACATATCTTCAAATAAAAAAAAAAAAATTGGGACAAAGTCAACAGCTTTGTGGGCAGTAAGCTACCCCATTTACTCTCTCCTTTGGATTTTCACACAATCCCATAATATCTCCACTACAATTAAGGTGAAATTAGTTCACCGTGCTTCCTGTCTCTGCACACAGTTCTGCTAATGATGGCTAAAAGTGGGTGACAGATCTGGAAATGTTTGAGGGTATTTCTTCTTGCATGCTTGCTAACCTAGAAAGTCTGCACAAATAAAGTCATGCCAGTTCAATTCAGTAAGCCTCAGGGGAAAGAACAGCATCTCTGCTGTTATTTGTGAACTTGCAGGTCATGGCCAAGGTTACTCTCCCAGGTTTTCCAATACAACCTAAGCTCTCTCTGGAGGTATAACTATGGAATTTAATGTTTTCAGCATTGGAAGGATTTATCCACAACAATGTTCATTAGCCTGAAAAAATGTCCCCACTGCCATGCAAACAAGCACCCTAAAATGTGAATCAAAACACTGAGTCAGTTTGTCAGCAGATGCAGCCAAGCTTGCTCTGAACCAAGTTCTTCCTACCTTACTTACATGAAGCCTACAAATGATTCAGTTTTTTTCTGGTTCTTTCTATGACCTCCTGTCAGCAAGCTAATAAGTCCATGAGTCTAAAACCGTCACTAGACTGGATAGGTATATTGATAAAAGGATTAATGAATGAGCTAGTCCTGGTGGTTCACACCTTTAATCCTGGCACTTGGAGGCTGAGATAGGAGGACTGCTGTGAGTTCAAGGCCAGCCTGGGCTACATAGTGAGTTTCAGGTCAGCCAGTGATAGAGATCTTGCCTTTAAATGAGAGTTTTATATATATTCATCTATATGTGTATGTATACACACACACATCACCGAGTTTTGTTGGAAGAGTAAAAAGAAGATACATGAGTAACAGAAAAGTAAAAGGCTATCTCAGAGTCCTCAATATTGGGAAGGGCCAGTGTTATTTAATATTTCTACACCCTGACAGCGAGGAATCAATAGTGTCCCCAGATGAAGTTACCATAAAAGATGATGGGACTAAACCATCACATACGAGTCTGAATTAAGAAATAAAATGGCTGACATTGAAGAGCTTTCGACAAGCCACAGCTTGACAGCATCATAAAGGTGCTGGAAGCAAAAGCTAGAATCATCCTACTCTGCTCATAACCTGCATTGTTCACAGCTGGGCTGCTGAGTTCAGTGTGGCTATGACATTTTAGTGGAGACACACGGGGCTGGAAGAGGTCCAAAACGGAGTAATTAGACCCACCACAATGCAGAGGAGCCACTCTGTAGAGAGCTCACAACCCAAGCTCCCATCTAGGAAATGAAGCAGAGCAGAAAGTGAACACCAGCAAGGCTCTGGACTTAGCCCAGCTTAGGCATGAGTCTTGTCCCTACCACGGCCTAGTCAGGTGACCTTGAGCAATCGCCGAACCTTGAGTCACAGATCCCATGCAGAGGCGTACTATAGCTAGCACGTGGTACAAACGCGTATGTGCTTGCCCAGCATGCGTGAGAGAGAAAGGACACCAGGCTGGCGAAGACCTGCACGTCTCACACACCTATTCTAAATCCCAAGAAACTCATACGTCAGTGACTTGATCACCAGCACATGAAGCTGCTTCTTCAAGCTTCAGGGTACAGGGCCCTGCAAAATCAGAAAACACCATCCCAAATTCACTGAATAAAAGAATGAAACAAATTTGCCTTCAAACAAGCACCTAGGATCAGGGAAACACATAGATGGCCCTCTGGAACACAATGGGTTTCAAAACAACACCAAGGTATTTCAAGATTTTTGTTTAAATTTGACATGGGAAGGAGAAGTGTTACAAAAATTAAAGTGAAGCACCAACTACATGGATACAATAAGAAATCTAATATAATACAGGCTTCAGTGAACCCAGGTCTAACTCAATGTGGCAATATATCGCATTTTATATCTGTCTAAGTCCATGATGGAAACATTTTAGAAAACCAACTAGCCACACAACAAAACAGAGATAAGTTTTCTGTTAAGAAAGCTCTCAATCTTATTAATTTAATTTTTTAAATTTTGCTATCATGGGGCCTTGTACATGCTAAGCATGTACTCTGCCACTAAGCTATAGCACTGACCCTAAGTTTTTGAAATTGAGAAATTTTACTGATTTGAAAAAAGAGAATTACAATTTTAAATTCATTTGCTCCATCTGAAAACACCACTGACAATGAGGAAGAATAAGGTAGTTACAACTTAGTAACACTACTAAACTGAACTACTAAAAAGCCAAAAACTTACCTTAGTCCAAATACAAAGTCCTTCCAGTAAGAACAAAATAAAACCTGTTGGGAGTTTTATTTGTTTTTGTTTTAGAGTTAAGACCCTTGCACATGCTATGCCAGAGTTCTAGTACTGAGCTAAGTCCCCTAACATTTCCTCTTAAAATGATTATGTAAACTCTTCATTTCATATTTTAAGAAATAAGTAGTATAATTTTCTAAGTTCTTTATTGATTATAAAAAATAAGTGGGTATCATAGCAAATATAGAATGCTATTTGGAAACATGTATTCAGATACAAGGTAAGCCACAATAATCATGGTCTAACTACTTAAGTAGGGCAGACAGCTCAGTCTGCCATACAACACAACTCTGTAATAAAGAGGTTTCTCCCATTATGTTTTTTTCACCTAAAAGGGGGATGAAAAGTATAGCTTTTGCATTTGCAAGATGACAAAAGCAATATGCCTCACTATAAGGTGACTTTAAAGCTGCTGATAAGCAATATTACCCAAAACAGTATCAGTGAAGTACTGACTAATTAAAGATAATGCTTTGGCCCTAGCAGTTTACATCACACAGTCTAATAGAGTAATATTACACTTCAATAAGACATATCAAAATTGGATGAGGTACTATATCTCCAGAGGTAGGAATTTGACTTTTTAATTGATGGCATTATTATTATTAGCTTAATAAATTACAAGAAAGCTTTGCCCAGAAATCTACAGCAGACAGACAGAGATGGGTAGAGAGAAAGGGCTTTGTATTCATCTGCTGTTGACTGTGGAATACAGGCGAGCGAGTTCCTTAATGTATCTGTGCCTCCATATCCTTGCTTCTAATATGGTAAGAACAAGAGAACCAGCTTTACACGCAACATAACTGGCATGATCTTAACTGCCACTGGTTGTTGCTGCCATTGTCACTGTGTTATTATTGTGCCTTGCAAAGAACTTCCACATACACAAGTAGCTTACTGCTATTATTAAGAAATACCACAAAGAGCCAGGCGTGGTGGCTCATGCCTTTACTCCCAGCACTCAGGAGGCAGAGGTAAGAGGATCGCTGTGAGTTTAAAGCCAACCTGAGACTACACAGTGAATTCCAGGTCAGCCTGAGCTAGAGTGAGACCCTACCTTGGTGGGGGGTGGGGGGAGAACACAAAGAATTATGAATTTAAAATCTAACTGCATCATCATATGTCATGTATACAGGAAGAGGCTTATCTACCTCCACCCACTGCCATCTTTTGGTTGCTTCTTCGAAACCTAAAGACATTTAAGAGTCATACATAAACATGATTAGACAGATCAATGGAAAGTTACAAATGGAGTCACAATGTTCCAACGAGTATATGCAGCATCTTAGACACATAGCACTAGTTTATCTACTTGAAGAGCTAAGCCCACCCAGGTTAATAACCTTCCCAAAGTTACTGATGAGTAGATTCAGGCAGGTTAACCTCAGAAGACCAGCCAGTATAGTACTCCACCACCCTGGTGAACCTTCTCTGACAGCAGATGTCTGTCAAATATTCTTCCCACCTGGCTCACTTACACCTGAACACGGCAGGGCTGTGCCCAGCTCCTATGAAGACACAAACACTCATGTATTTGACAGCCGCTACATTTTCTTGATACCAGTAATTCTCTCACTTCTGTTTAGGAGGGTCAAGCCAATTTTCTTCCATGTGCTTCTAGAATTCTAATTTACATAGTTACTATGTATGTGTTTATGTGCATGTTAAATAATACAAAGAATCTCTTAAAATATAATGCAAACTAACCCCAATTCCTGAAGACCAAAGTCACAACAAAATTTTCCTTTGCACTGATGCTATCATATGGATGAAGGTTTTTAACATAAAATTTACTAATTCATGAATCTTGTGTAGCAAAGAAATGATAGAGGCATTTAAACGCATGTACATTTCCATGGTTTGTAAAATGATCACTTTCACCCAGTCCTTCAAAAGGTCCTCAAAAAGTAGCATTCATTTAAAGATCTTCCACACTGAAGTCTTTTACTTAGCTAACGATCCTCCCAAGACAAATTACATCATTAAGCTACTTGTAAAGGCTTTGGGTTCTCAAATGAATATACATGATAATTGAGTGTTGTATGATTTCATGTCAGTGAAACAGCAAGATTCCTAGAGACAAGGTGTGCATTGAGTGACGAGATTCACTCCAGCATAAGTTCTCTACATAGGAGGTAGCATTGGGAAAATCACATAACTCCTGGACTTAGCTCCATAGTTTGGAAGATAATCGATGACTCAGGGCTTTCTCCAGAGCCCATGACTCTACAACGCAACATTCCACACACACAGTGCAAACAAAGGCAGAAGTCACTTAGGCTACTTACATCACTAATGAGTTTGGAGCATTTTCTGGCCAGTTCCATGCTTAGGGTTTCAATAACAGGTTTAGGGAATACCTATTTGGAAGAAAAAGCAAAAGGACCATTTTTTCCTCATCTACTGGAAGGCTAACTGCGGTTCTTTGGTGGAAGCTCTCTCACTTACCTCGTCTTCTCCATTTTCTCCCTCCTCGGTGTTGTCTTTGGCTTCATTGCTTACATCCTGTAATACAAGGACTCTCATTTTCACCCTGTCGAAATGCTTATACCTTTAAACTTCACTAGTGTGGCGACTCTACATGGACCACCATGCCCTTGAGACCTGGTGTGGCTGGGCCTCTGGCAGCAATGATCTTGCCCTGTTCTCCCTCACACGCCACACACGTCACCGTCCTTATCTCACTGGCATGCGGGTGAACAGCAGAGGGCCCCAGGGTCTGTCAGGGCCAGCTGCACAAGTGGGACTAACATTTTCTCAGGCAAGATTCAACTTTAAAACCTAAAGTCAGCATTCCTTAAACTCATTAAGAAATTTAAGACAAAAAATTTGTCTTTCACTAATTCAATTCATTCACAAAATGGTTTTAAAAGGATTAAAGACTCCAGGAAAACTATTCAACTGTCACACTCATGATATCACAGCCTCACACCTATTATCTGAAAGATTTCTCAACAGTCTAAATAAAACTTTTGCTGGAATGTCAGACAAGGCCCTGATTCCTACAGAGACTAGGAAGCATTCACACTCATTCACTAACTAAATGAAATCTTTCATAAGATATGCATGCACTTCTTTCCTTCCCCAAACTCTCAGTTCATAGTAACTGAACATAGAGGCTAGTAATTTATGAGACAGACATCTTTTGAATCACTGCAAAGAATCCATTTGGAGTTAATTGTGGCTGTTAATGTCATATTAGGGGATACTATATCTTATCAATTGTTAACATCATTAAACATGAGAAGCTGAAGTTAATATATGTTAATTATAAAAATATCACTATTACAAAAAATAACCACCCTTTTTGAATTCTTTCTATTCATTGTGAAAATTTGTTTATTTTTACAAATTCACTAGTTATTTGTATATTCCTCAATGCATACACTTGAAAATGTAAAAAATTTAAGTAATCTTAAAGGGGGGGAACTGGAGAGATGGCTCAGAGGTTAATAAGGTGCTTGCCTACAAAGCCTAACGACTCAAGTTCGGTTTCCCCAGTACTCACATAAAGCCAGATGTACAAAGTGGCACATGCATCTGGAGTTCTTTTACAGTGGCTGGAGGCCCTGATGTGTCAAAATATTAAATATTTTGAGTTAGCACAATATTTATTATGTGATGTGTGTCACTGGATGTATAATTAGGAATATATTTATTGGGTTTAGAGAGATGTCCCCGCTATTAAAGGCATTGGTTTACAAAGTCTGATGGCCAGGGTTCAATTCCTCAGTACTCATAAACCCAGATGCACCAAGTAGTGTATGCATGTGGAGTTTGCTTGCAGTGGCAAGAGGCCCTGATACACCTATTCTAACTATGTTTCTCCTCCCTCCCCATTTGTAAATAAATAATAAAATATCAAAATGCAAAAAGAATATAGTTCTCAAGTGCTAGAGAGGTGGCTTAGTGGTAAAGGCACTTGCTTGCAAAGACAAAGGACCCAGGTTCGATTCCCCAGGACTCACGTAAGCCAGATGCACAAGTGGTCACATGCGTCTAAAGTTCGTCTGCAGTGGCTGGAGACCATGGCATGCCTCTTCTCTCCTGTCTGTCCCTCTGTTTTCTCTCTCTGCTTGCAAATAAACAAGCTAAATTAAATTAAAAGTAAAAAAAAAAAAAAAAAAGAATATATATATCTCAAAAAGTTTCATTGTCAATTTAGGCAGTTCTAAGACTATATAACACAATTTATCAATTTGGCTATTTAAATTCTAGAGTAAAGTTATTTTTTTTACAAAATTACATCATATAAATATTGACAAAAATATCCTATAGTTAATAAAAATACTACACAAAAATAATTATGTAAAATGTATCTTAATCCAAATAATATAGTATTCTAAATATAATAAAATTTTCTGTTGATACCACATCTACTTTTCAACTTTTTAAAGAAAAAAATATCTTGGCATTACCCAAACTGGATATTCTGACAAGTGTAACATCCTACATAATCATTATAAATAGATTATTTTGTAAATTGTGCCTCATGAGGGAGAAGTTGCACAAAATATTTGGTAAGAGAAAAAAACAAATTTGTTAAACACATCTATCTGGGAAGCCTGCTATGCCATAGTGGTATGAAGTTCAAAGAACATTCTTGGCCAAAAGACTACGAGGTTTGCTTACTTAACCTCTTCCAGTGACCAAATATAAGCCCTACCCACCTCATTTCACCCAATATGCTCTTCCTAGCATTTTCTTCATTTTGGCATGTGTGTATGTTATGTGTGCATGTGTATGTGTGTGCATGTACACGTGTATTTGCATGAATGTTGACAAATGCATGAGAAGACTAGAAAGCAATGTCTTATGTCTTTATTGCTCTCCATCTTACTTAAGACAGGGTTCACTGATATTGCTGGATGTGCCAGTCTCTGCTTCCCAGTGCTGAGATTATGGGCATGAGTTACCATGCCCAGCATCTTACACTGGTAATGGTGATCAAACTTGGGTCTTTATGTTAGCACAGCAAATACTTCACCCACTGAGCAATCTCCCCATCCCTAGTACTGTTACTTTCTTTCTTTCTTTTTCATTTATTTTAAAGAGAGCAAGACCAGGACAGAGAGAGAGAGAATTGGTGATCCAGGGCCTCAGCCACTGAAATCAAACCCCAGATGCTTGCGCCACCTAGTGGGCATGTGCAACCTTGCTCTTGCCTCACCGTTGTGCATCTGGCTTATGTGGGATCTGGAGAATCAAACATGAGTCCTTAAGCTTTGCTGGCAAGTGCCTTAACTCCTAAGCCATCTCTCTATCCCCCAGTATTTTTTGTTAATATCGACTACTTCCTATGAAATACAACTTAGGTAAATATTATTTCAGTGTAGCAAAATGTTGTGCTCTAACAGAGTTGTTGGCCTTATCAGGAAATAGGCTTTGATGCAGCTTATTGACATCATAGATTCTGCATACTGGCAAAATGTGAAAAGGAAATTATTCTAAGAATGTTGAATATGGAAACCTTGAGATCAAAGCTATGTTATGACAATCTACAGGATATTCTTTGCACGTTACCCTTGTCCTATCAAAAGAAAGTACACAAAATGTAACTGTTTCCCTTGAGTCCTCTGTGGAAAGACTGCTCTAATATTGTATGTAAAAATCCAGTTCCTTTAGTGAAGAAACAATTTCTAGGGGGGGAATAATTTCTATTTCTGTTTATTTATGTTTGTTGTTTTGAGGCAGTGTTTCACTCAAACACAGGCTGACCAGGAACTCATTATGTAGTCCAGGCTATCCTCAAACTCACACAAACCTCCTACCTCAGCTTTCCAAGCACTGAAATTAAATGAGGGACCCACCACTCCAAGCTTGGATGGAGTAATATCTACAAACATTTTTGTAAACCTAAAAGAGTATGGAAAGTTCTGCCACTGTTACCTGGGACACACCTCTCAGCCCATGTCTGAGATAGCAACGCTTCTCCATTCGTGGTGATTTGTAGTCCTGTGGTGAATGGCCCACGTCAGGCTTGAGCAGTCTTGCGTCTCATCACTCAGTGGGCTCTTACTGGCTTTTCACTGGGCTGCAAGAAAAGTATATCAAGATTCAATGCACAAAAGTTTCAAAGCAAGGCTAGAGAGATGGCTTAGTGGTTAAGGCACTTGCCTGCAAAGCCTAAGGACCCAGGTTCATTTCCCCACTATCCACATAAAGCCAGTTGCACAAGGTAGCACACGCATCTGGAGTTTGTTTGCAGTGGCTGGAGGCCCTGACATGCCCATTCTCTATCTTTTCTCCCCCCTCCTCCCACCCCCTCCCTCTCTCAAATAAATTTTTAAACATTTCAAACCAAAACCAAACCCTATATGAAATATGAGCACATATTTTCCTTTAGAGAGTTTGGGATTGGATTTTCTTATTTTTTATATTTTTATATATTTTATTTGAGAGAAACAAAGAGAGACTAAGATACAGAGAGAAAGCATTGGTACACACCAGGGCCTCCTGCCCCTGTAAATGAACTCCAGATTCATGTGCCACTCTGTGTTTTTGTGGGTACTGGGGAATCAAAGCCAAGCCAACAGGATTTATAAACAAGTGCCTTTAACCACTGAGCCATCTCTCCATCACAGGATCAAAATTTTTAAAGCACAGAGATAAGAAATCAATACAGGTCAGGCCTGGTGGCACAAGTTGTATGTCCAGCCAGGCTGGGCACCTTAGTGGGACCTAGTTTCAGAATAACAACCTGGAGCATTTAGTGCAGTTTGGTGCTAGAGCACTTGCTAGCTAGGCAAGACCCTCAGCTGGAGGCCAGAATTGAACCTACCTATATTCTTTTCTCCCACAGAAAACAAAATTAGATCATGATCAATTAATTACCTGCCTCATTTGCAACGTGATTCAGGGTAGTACTGGTTTCAAAGTCTAACTAGGGCCCTGCTGACTTCATGGTAAGTACTGTTGGGCTATTTCTACACCTGATGCTAGACATCTTGTGAATAAAATACATTTTTTTATTAAGACTGGGAAGGAAATAAAAGTGTATCATTCAAAACTTGCTGAATAAACTTTAATGGGCTGTCTGGCAAGCTACATACACCATTACTTTTTATGGAATGCATTGTTTTTCCTTTCACCTATGAGTACAATACAAAATTCATGTCAAGATTTCTGTAAAAATTTAAGCTCTGCACTTTATCATAGCAAAGCTCTCTCCTATCAAGAGTGCTAAAAGCTGACTTGGAGGATAAGAAAAAGTTGCTTTTGTGGACAGTCATCATGTTCCAAAATTCCTTTCCATCCTTTTTTAAAACCAAGTTTAGTGTTGTGTACAAATCCACAATTTCACCTGGGAGCATTCACAAAGGGAGCACATGTGTAGTTGCTAATCCCTGTCTATATGAGGAAACTTTAGAGGGTAGAGGGGAAGTGACTTTTCTCCTAAACAAGAAAACTCACAGAGATAAGTGATTTTATTTTAAAAGCAGATTCAACATGTCTTATCATAAACCTGGACTCCTCAGTGACTAGAGAAGAGAAATGTGTGCTTTACTTCTTTCCTTTCCTTCACAGCTTTTTCACATTTGCCTTAAGCTGCCTGATATTTTTTTAAGATGATACTCCAGAATACTCCTCCTGGCCCACAGGATACCTTACTAATGAAGAGGGCCTAAAACAAGAACATTAAATAAACACTCTAAGCAACTTGTCCTCTTTGTAAGAGAGAAGCATTCTGCTTCATACTAGCTAGATTTACTTTTTATAGTTAACCTTCATAAACATTTTGCTTTGTAGTAGCTATTTATTAATGATACCTTTTCATTAAAAATGAAACTACCATAAAACTATGTGGGTAATTATTACTATTACCTGTTCATGCTATTAAATAAATCTTAACAAACTATTTTCACATATTTGTATTTCTGTTCCTACTCCCCAAGATACACATATATGTAGACATATCTTGGAAGAAGAGAAAAATAAGTAGTTACACATAACTGTGGGACAGTTTCCAGGTTGGGTGTGGTGGGAAGGCCAAAATTAAGATTATTGAGGAGAGAAGGGAAGGTGCTCATACTTAGCATCTGTATGCACATGAGCACCCAGGGAACCAAAAAAAACCTTGGATTTAATTTATAGCTCACCTGAGGTATTAATTCCATTTTCATAATAATGATGTGCACATCTAAAAACTACCCTAAGAGAAGCACACTACAAGCTGCCACATAGAGCTTGTAACCAGAGCCAGAGGGTCAGGGGAAGCCCACCGTAAGTTACTGCACAGAGCTTGTAACCAGAGCCAGAGGGTCAGGGGAAGCCCACCGTAAGTTACTGCACAGAGCTTGTAACCAGAGCCAGAGGGTCAGGGGAAGCCCAACGTAAGTTACTGCACAGAGCTTCGAACCAGAGCCAGAGGGTCAGGCAGTTTGAGGGATTTTTTTTGTTTTGTTATGTTTTGTTCCCAATCCCTTTCTAGAGTTTTGTGTGAAATTTGTCAAAAGTCCCTGTGAAAGGCTTTGAAACTGCACATACAGAAAATTAGGGACATCTTACCTAAGGCTTCTTTTGGAACTATATGTTCTAAACACACACACACACACACACACATATATATATATATATACACACACACATATATATATACACACACACACATATATATATACATATACATATATATATACATATACATATATATATACATATACATATATATATACATATACATATATATATATATACATATACATATATACATATATACATACATACATACACACACACACACACACACACACACACACACACATATATGTATGTATATGTATACATGAGAGAGAGAGAGCTCTTAGCTATAGAAGTGCACTTTGTGTCCTAGGAAAAAAACAAATGATTATTGATTGATATATATGTATATATTTGGTTTTTCGAGGTAGGGTCTCACTCTGGTCCAGGCTGACCTGGAATTAATTCTGTCATCTCAGGGTGGCCTTGAACTCATGGCAATACTCCTACCTCTGCCTCCTGAATGCTGGGATTAAAGGCATACGCCACCATGCCCTGCTGATTATTGCCCTATAAACAGACCTTTTGCATCTTGTTATTAATACATTTCAGCATTCCTCATTATTCATACATATTCGACTCTTTAAACTCACCTTTGAACCAAATGTAGCATCTTACTAGTGCTATTTATTAAAATTAAGATTTAAAAAGTGATTATTTTATGTGTCATATGTTTTTAAAAATGTGTCTTTATGGCTATGAATTCTTTAATTATCTTTATTTCTTTCTTTAACATTCAACACAAAATAGAAAGGAAAGAGGGATTATGACAGAAAGTTCTTTTCTGTTAGCTATGACTTAGCGCTGTGCTGTAAAATAATGGCATATAGTAAGATGACCTTTTATTTTGTTTTGTTTTCAGGCCTGACCTCATTTGACTACTGACAAATGTCACATGAATGCTTGTATACATATTATGTACACACACACACACACACACATTCAAACAGAGTTAATTCATCACAGCTGCCAGCTCCTGCTTAGAAAGCATAAAGTCTTCAATAAATGCAAAGACTTAATCATCTTTCACATCTGGAAAAAGTTGCATACGAGAATGGTTTATTGAAGAAGCTCCTCACTGGCTGTCAACACCATATCCAGAGCCAGAAAGTGAACAGGCTTGATGAGCACTGGCAATGCCTTCACGCACTCAGAAATGAATGGCCTACGTTGTGGAGACGGCAATGAAACAACATATAAGAGTCAAGGGAAGGGAAGGGGTGTTTTGCTTCCACAGACACCAAGTGGCTGATGCTCCTGTACAAGACCTGTGTAATAGGAAGGGGAAAAGGATGACATCAGAAAAGACCAACTGAAAAGACTAAGAGATTCAGGACTAAAGAGATTTTTCAGAGTCTGATGACCCAGGTTTGATTCCCCAGTGCCCAGGGAAAGCCAGATACATGACATGGCATATGCATCTGGAGTCAATGTACAGCAGTAGGAGGCCCTAGCACACCTGTATTTTCTCTCTCTTTCTGTGTGTGTGTTTATGTGTGCACATGTGAATGTCTCTCTCAATTCAAATAATTTTTTTAAAAAAGGGATTCAGTGGAGGGTGATAGGAGGGGATTATGATGATGGCATATTCTCTGTATGTATGGAGATTGTCAATAAAGTTTTTGAAAAAAAATGCATGGACTACCAAATAATTCATCACACAGCCTGTTTACATGACTTATAAGCTTTATGAAAATATAATGAAGGAAATAATTTCTCAGTAACATGTGTGTGGAGGGGGAGAAGCTGTTTGTAATATTTGGCAGGTATATGTAGAGCAAGGGTTATTCATTAAACTATGGAGATAATGATGGCATCCTTGTAGTCAAGCAAATAAACGAAATCTGGCTTCAGGGTTACAAAACATTTTGAAAGAGGCATTAAAACAATAATTTACATAAACACATGTTTAGCCAGATAATGTGGCACTTCTGGAGAAAGTGTATCAAAGTTTCTAGTTTCTAGTGAGACGTATGAAAGTTATGTGAATGAAAGTTAGTAGGAGCACAGGAAAGAGCAGGTCTGTCCCCCAAGAGGACATGCAAGTAGAAAATCAGCAAAGGGTGGGAGTGCAGGGAAGACACCCAAAGAACATTTGCCAAGACCCAGAGACAAGAGTTGAAAGGACCAAAAGTTGTCTGTCACTGTAGCATACAACAGCACAGAGAGGGGAAGAGACGATGTTCTGTGGAAGTAAAAGAATTTCTGTTCACATGTTTATAATAAAAGCATCATGTGTTTATACTTCTACAATTTTTGTATGGAAATGTATATCGTTGTTTGTCTACTCTTCACTAAAGAAGGCAGGTCAATGTTTATATTTGAACCTTGAGCATCAAGTTGGTAATGCCTATCTTCACTAAGGATTTTTGTATCCTGAAATCATGATTTCATCTTTAATCCAGAAAGAAATTACACTAAGGTTCTCACATTCCTAACCAGTGGAATACCAATTTTTGGGTATCGTTTCAATCACTTCCATGGACCTTTTTTTTCTTTCTTCCTTTCTTTCTTTCTTTCTTTCTTTCTTTCTTTCTTTCTTTCTTTCTTTCTTTCTTTCTTTCTTTCTTTCTTTCTGTCTTTTTTTTTTTTTTTGAGATAGGGTCTTACTCTAGGCCAGGCTCACCTGGTACTCACTCTGTAGCCCCAGGGTGACCTCAAACTCACAGCACTCCTCCTACCTCTGCTTCCCAAGTGCTGGGATTAAAGGCATGCGCCACCATACCTGGTATCCATGGAGCATTTTAATGCCAACTTAAAATATAAGTTAACCTCAAAATCAAAACCCACAAAATTACTCTACCTAGCTCTGTTATGTCAACCATATATGCTTTCACTAAATGCTCATGAGCACTAACATTGTGTTCATGTACTATACTAAAATTTTTGCATATTTTTACATACCAAGTATTTGCAATTCAGTACCTTTCAATTTTATACTTACAACTAGCCCCTCTCTCAGGGACAGGGGCCAGTCTGTTGTTTACCTAACTCTGAATGTCTGAGGTTGGGGGCCAGGGCCATCCCTTGATCTGCCTTTGCCCACACGCCCTGCACTCAGAGGACAAGCCCACTGAGCCATTACACGCAGTGCAAGAACCAGGACCCACGCTGCAGCCCTCCCTGCCCTCGATACAGGCCCCGGGGCTTTCCCTCCCTGCCGCCCATGCCAGTTCCCCACACCCCACGCCGCCCCTGTGCCACACGCCCTTGCAGGTCTGTCACACCAGGCACCAGCCCTAGTCCTCCACTACCCCAGCAGCCAGCAAGCTCACCTGGGCCACAGGAACCTCACAGAGCCCACATGCACTTGCCCACAGCCCTGAGAATCCACTACACCCCAAGCCACCTTTGTGTGCTACTCCCCCATGAATACCCCATGAAGCGCGTCCCTGTGAGTCTGCTAGACCATACATAGCTCCTGGCTTCCACACCCAGTCCCTGGCTCCCCACGTCCCAAGCTGCCATGCCCTCTTGGGTCGCGCACACCTGATTCAACCCACAGGCTTGCTTCTTGTCAGTCTACTAAGCTCCATGCCACCTGTATGCACCCTTGGACACCCACAAGCCAGTCCATCACACACAGTCCCCTTGGGTCACACACCTGCCAAGCAGCCTGCACACATCCCTGTGAGTCCTCCCTACTCTGCACCACCAGTGATTGCCAACTCCCCAGCAAAGCCCTCACTTCCACACCTCCAATGACCATACTCTGCATAGACCATGTGTCCCTTAGTGTGCCCATTCACTGTTGAGGTCCCTACCCCTTTCTGCCAGCCTCAGTTGATCCTTTTGGCCTTGGTCCCCTTCCCTGATTTCTGGTCACCTCCACACACCAACAGTCCCACACTGGCCAATTCCTTGGTCTGGCCTGGTCTATACAGACTAGTGACCCACCTCTTCACTGCCCTGTCCCCTACCCCCACTACTTGGGGCATTGACTTTGCCCCAGAAAGGGAGCTTAGGAATATCTGGCAACCATTAGCCAGTGTGAACCAGTGAGAATTTCTATGATCTTCCCATCTGGCTACAGTAGGAGTGCAGGGGAAAGTTCTACTGCCCCCTCCACCCCACAGGCAGGCATGGCTGTTATTGTGGGGGGCGGGGCTGAGGAATTCTGCACCTCCAACCTCAGCTTTGGCATCAATTACCAGCTGCTAGCATGCTTGCATTCTCCACAACTTGTACACCCCTGGATACAAAGCCATCACATGCCTATCCCATTAACATGGGATTTTTTTTATAATCATGGAAAATGCTAATAAAAATTTAAAAAATTTAAAGAAACCACAAAACAGGATATTCACTGCAGGTCTTATAAGGGCAAATACTTGCTTCTTCCTCAATTAAATGAAACTTTCACCCAGAGATGGGTAGACCCCCAAAGCTAAAAGAGATAGAGACAACAGATTAAGAGGTTTCCAGCAATCTTGCCTTGGCCCACAGTGAAAGTCTCCAATAAAAACAGAGGCAACAACAGAAACAGAACCCAATGCAAGAACAATAAGCTCCATGACCCTGACCAACTAACTGCTGAGCTGGAGGCAAATCTTCAAAGAGTGAAATGCAATGTAACCATCTCTTACAGCACACTACTTATATCACTTGACCTGACTTAATTGAAGAAAACCAGAGAGATCTCAAAAGACTGATAAATGATGAAGGTGAGTCAAAAATTAGAGGCTCTCAATAACCAGCTGGTTAAACTCAATGAACATATGATTAAATGCAATAATGAATTCCAAGGAGCATCAAAAAAATCAAACTACAACATGAAATTGGAATTCCACAAAGGGATGGGTACAATACAGAAAAAGGAAATAGAAAACAAAAGTCAAATAGAGAGATAGAATCCTATCTAGAAGCCCTCACTAAAAGAGTTAATCATGTAGAGGACAGAACCTCAGATCTGGTAGACAGAAAAAATATTTCAGGAGTCCAGAAACTTAGACAAGTTTTAAAAAATCATGTAATCAGAATATGAGGGCATTGTGGGATACCTTAAAATTATCAAACACCCATATCATGGGTATACTACAAAGGAAGAAATTCAGACCAAAGGCATGGAGAACATAATCAACAAAATTACTGAAGAATATTTCCCCACACTCTCAAAAGAAAGACTCATCCAGATACAAGAAGCACATAGAACACCAAACAGAATAGAGCAAAGAAACTCTCCAATGCACATCCTAGTTAAACTCTTAAACAATGAAAACAAAGAGAGTGCTAATAGCAGCAACAGAAACATACAAAGGCAACCCCATCAGAATTACCTCAGATTTTTCTTTTTTAAAAATTTTGTTGGGCTGGAGAGATGGCTTAGCGGTTAAGCGCTTGCCTGTGAAGCCTAAGGACCCCGGTTCGAGGCTCGATTCCCCAGGTCCCACGTTAGCCAGATGCACAAGGGGGCGCATGCGTCTGGAGTTCGTTTGCAGAGGCTGGAGGCCCTGGCGCGCCCATTCTCTCTCTTTCCCTCTATCTGTCTTTTTTTCTGTGTCTGTCGCTCTCAAATAAATAAATAAATAAAAATTTAAAAATATATTTAAAAAAAAATTTTGTTTATTTGTATTTATTTATTTGAAAGTGACAGATAGAGAGAAAAAGGGAGGGCAAGAGAAAGAGGGAGAGGGGCAGAGAGAGAGAGAATGGGCACATCAGAGCCTCCAGCCACTACAAACGAACTCTAGATGCATCTGCCACCTTGTGCATCTGGCTTACATGGGTACTGGAGAATCGAGCCTTGAACCAATGTCCTTAGGCTTCACAGGCAAGCACTTAACCACTAAGCCACCTCTCTAGCCCTACCTCAGAATTTTCAATGGAAACTCTGAAAGCAATAAGAACCTGAAATGGAGCATGTGAAAGTCTAAAACGCTATGACTTCCTACCCAAACTTCTGTACTGAAAGTATCCCCAATAATAGATAATAAAAGGAAAACATTTACTGATAAAAACAAGCTCTATGATTATATGAATACAAAGTCAAAACTAAAGAGAATATTTCAAGCAAACAACCAACCTGTAAGAGAAAGATCTCAATAACAAAAACTAGAGCAGGTTAGAAAAAGTACAAATCCCAAGCATCAAACCCCATAAAGCTTCCAACATGGCAGGGATTAAATCAAACTTCACAGTTATAACCTTAAATATTAAGGGTCTTAACTTACTCATAAAATTAAAATTAATAATTGCAAAATTCTCAAAAAGCAGTCCATTTTAGTTTTCAGACCTATCTAAACCAGAATATGAGAAAGTATTTTATCAAAGGTTTAACTTTTGATTATGAGCTTACTTTAAAAATTATATTTTAGGACTGGAGGGATGGCTTAGTGGCTAAGTTGCTTGTCTCTAAAGCCAAAAGACCTAGTTTCAATTCCCCAGGACCCACATACAAGATGGCACATACATCTGGAGTTTGCAGTGGCTGGAAGCCCTGGCATGCCATTATCTCTGTCTTTCTCTCTCTCTCTCTCAAATAAGGAAATATAAAATTATAATAAAATTAAGTCCAACACAGTTATACTTGGATATTTTATCATCTTAATGAAAGCAACATATTTAAAGTCCAACTAGCTTTCAGGATATTCATTCATTGATTCTCTATCTAAATAGAAAAAAAAATCAAATGGTAAAATGCTCCCATTATTATCTCATAAAGATAATTTTAAAGCATGAGCAACTTATTTATAAAACAATGTACTTCTTGATAAAGCTTTTTAAACCCACATTGTAAAGCAATGCCATCATAAAATTATGAATTTTTTATAACATTGGGGTGCTATTTAAAGAACCTAAGTATTTCACTGAGATGAGATTTTTATTTAAAAAAAATTTTAAATTGTCCAAATAATCAACTGTAAAGTTCTTGAACTATGAGAGAAAATACAGTATTTCCCATTTCTGTTTCACGGGCCTCTTACCTTTTCTCAATGGAACCAGCAAAATGGAGAATTTAAGCTGGCTGGATCCATGAATAATACCAAAAACCAATGAAGAGCTTGGATCTAAAAACAGCATACACAAAATGATATCCAACATCTTACATTTTATTTGTGCTATCCCTCAAACAAGGTCGGCTGAAACTTTTAGACAGAGATGGACTCCATATAAAAATGAAGGCAGGCAGCGAAGAGCTCTCCAATACCCTTGATTATCCGTGTGCACATAAAGTCCCATGTCTTCATCCTATTTCCATTTTACAGAACTTAGAGTGGAAACTCGTTTAGTTCTAACTATAAGAGTCAAACATAGGTCTTAACTGCTTCAATGTGTGTAAAAACTACTAGAGCAGACAGCAGTGAAAGTGAAATGACTTTTATTTCTTTCTGAAAGTTACAGTATCATTTTCTATCATCTCCTTCAATTTCCAACTTCAAAGGAATTGTCATTACTGATAGTTATTTAAAGGAAGAATATACTGTGAGGTATGGAGACAATTCGGTCCCTGTGATTGGTTAAAAGGCCGTAGGAGTTAAGAGGAATGGTAAAGACAGGCAACCAGTATGAGATTCCTTGATCTATCAAGAGCCCAATTTGGAAAAAACTTTACTGCTATTTACTTAATAATGATAAGGATATTTCTAAGAAGTAGTGAACTCATAAATGTTTAGCTTTTAATTAAGAAAATTACATTAAGAAAAACTTTGCTCTTTAGCATAATAGTGGAGTTTAGAGGAGATGTGCATGGTCAGGGTAAACTAAGAAGCCAGGACCACACGCCGAGTGCATAACAAGACCCTACACCTAACACTACATGAACCAAGAGATGCCAACCACCCCAAGGACCAATATTCCAAAGTCCACACTTTTGTTTTTATTTTGATTTTCAGGGTAGGGTCTCATTGTAGCTCAGACTGACCTGGAATGCACTATGCAGCCTCAGGCTGGCCTCAAATTCACGGTGATCCTACTACCTCTGCTTCCTGAGTGGTAAGACTAAAGGCGTGCACCATCATGCCCGACGGTTTCATTATTTTTGTTTTCTTGCAGCACTGGCAATTGAACCCAGGATGTTACACATGTTAACATGTTTCACATATCCCCTTCTCCTTTATTGTGAGACAAGGCCTTGCTAAGTTGACCATGCTGGCCTTGAGCTTTGTATGTAACCCATGCAGGCCCTAAAGTTGTGGTTCTTCTGCTTTAGTCTCCTGAGTAGCTGGGATTACAAAGATGAGCCAGGACACCTGGCTCAACCTTCCGACTCTAAAGTGAGCATTTCAAGGTATATATAGCTGGACTCCACTGCTATTCAGTTTCTTCTCTGTACACTGATGGACTCAATCTAAACAGTTAATTTTTAAAATATTTTTAAATTTTCTTTGAGGAAGAGAGAAATATGCAGGGGAGAGAGTGAGAGAATGGGCGCGACAGGGCCTCCAGCCACTGCAAACAAACTCTAGATGTATGCACCCCCTTGTGCATCTGGCTTACATGGGTCCTGAGGAATCAAACCTGGGTCCTTTGGCTTTGTAGGCAAGTGACTTACATACTAAGCAATTCTAACATAGTTTGAGGTACTATTCTTCTAACTGATCACCATAAACTATGATCATAAAATGCTTGTGACTGTGGTAATCTTAAACTCAGATGTGAGGCTCTGGTTATGGCTCAGTGGTGAAAGTGCTAGCTTGCAAAGCCTGATGGTTGAGGTTCCAATTGCTGGCACCCAAATAAAGCCAGATACAAATTGTTACATGCCTT
The DNA here is from genome assembly GCF_020740685.1 of Jaculus jaculus. NCBI lineage: Eukaryota > Metazoa > Chordata > Mammalia > Rodentia > Dipodidae > Jaculus > Jaculus jaculus. The sequence continues at coordinate 58,286,071 of NC_059116.1, read as the reverse complement.
TGAAGAGGCAAGAGAGTTTGGCATGGACACACAGACACACACACACACACACACACACACACACACACATTCATGCAAATATAAAATAAAATCTTAAAAACTTAGAAATATGCAAGAATTTGAACACAAAAATGGAAACTAGTTGAGAAGCAGTGGTGACTACATCCAAATAGTCTGCTCATTCTACATTGCTAACTTGACACCATGAAAATTTTTTCTATGAATGATATCCAATACATAAAACACCAGTATATAGTAAATGCTCACTCACAGTAGTGTCACGACAGTGACTTACGTAATGTGCTCTGTGATTCACACAAAACGAACAAGTAAGTATAAATGACAACAAAGTACCAGAATTTCTTAATGTAGATAGGTCACAATTCTCTTTTACACTCTGGCAAAAACACAGATCATATCAGAAGACTAAGACAGAAATTTTGGAACCTTTTTGGTCCTTACTAACTGAGCCTTGGTCTCAGAAATAGCATTTTGTCAAGTCTAAGCATGGTATGCTCAAAGGAAAAACTGGCATCACCCAGGATAGCTCCCAAGACTGGGTTCAAAGCCCTCACTCTAAGAAATGAGACCACTTTTTCTAGGTCTAAGATTATATGATTACCAAATGTATCTACTTATCTATTACAGGTTGAGCATCCCTATGCCAAAAACCCAAAATCTCAAACATTTTGAGTTCCAGCAGGACACCACTAACGGGGAATCCCACAGTGGCTTGGGATTTTTTGGATAGGGCCTCAGCCTTGAACTCACATCCACCTGCCTCAGTTTCTCTTAAGCTTACATGATACCACTCTCAGGTAAGTCACTTTGTTTCCATATTTGATTTTTATTGAGGGAAATAAAAGTGATCCATGGCAAAGATTAGGTATCATAGTAAGTTCTTTACATATTTATCTCCTAGAATATACATCAACCCTAGAAAATAAATGCCACTGAATATAGTACTTCATATTAAAACTGAAAAGTAGCATCAACAGATTTGGAGCAAGATGCTTTTTTCTGTGATTATATATCACATCACGATCTGTGCCTGTTAAGTGTACATGTCTATGAAACTCTATGGCTCAAATGTCATTTCTAACATTTCCTCTGTGCTGTGACTATAGTTCAAAGTCTAAGCCAGCCATGGTGGTACATGCTTGTAATCCCAGCAACAGGAAAAGCAGTAAAATGTGTGTTCTAGGCCAGCATGGACTACACAATGAGACTGCCTCAAAAAACATACACAAATACATGTGTGTGCGCGCACACACACACACACACACACACACACACACACCAGGTATAATTAACTAAGACCTAGCTAGGCATGGTGACACATGTGAGCCAAGGCAGAAAGATTAAGAATTCAAGGTCATCCCTGGCTATCAATGAATCTGAAGTTAGTCAGGCTACATCTGATCCTGTCTAACAAAAGGAACACAGGAAAGAAGGGAAGGAGAGAACAACTAAAAAAAAGAAATAAAGATAAAAAGAAAAACAGGACTGGGGAGATGGCTCAGCAATTAGAAGTGTTTTCAGTGCAAACCGAAAATGAGCCTGAGACTGAGTTAGATTCTGCGGCACCCATATAAACAGCTGGGCATGGCCATGCACATCTGTAACTCCAGTCCTGTGGGAAGCATGAACCAGACTCACTGGGGTTTAGAAAAGCTGAAGTTCCAAGTTCAGAGAGAGACTTCATCTCAAGGAGCTACGTGGATGAATGGTAGAGAAGCACATCCATCCAACATGTAACTGTGCACACACATGCATACACCACACATGCAAAAAATCAAATATCAAAATACTTTAGATCTTTTTTTTAAATTTATTTATTTATTATTTGAGAGCAACAGACACAGAGAGAAAGACAGATAGAGGGAGAGAAAGAGAATGGGCGCGCCAGGGCTTCCAGCCTCTGTAAACGAACTCCAGACGCGTGCGCCCCCTTGTGCATCTGGCTAACGTGGGACCTGGGGAACTGAGCCTCGAACCAGGGTCCTTAGACTTCACTGGCAAGCACTTAACCACTAAGCCATCTCTCCAACCCTACTTTAGATCTTATAGAACTACAGCTTTTATACAACTACAAGGACACTCTTGTAGTCTAGTTTTAAGACTAGCAAATCTAACTCACGAGTACATCTGTAAATTAGTGTAAGTGGATTCCAAATGCACAACAAGATGTGGCCCAAAGCATGAGAAATGATCACTGATGTATTTATGATTAGTATATTCATGCTTATGTGCTCCAAATCAATATAAACGTAATCAGTAGGAAATTAAATTCTGGTAGAGTCAAGAGCACAACTTTGAAAAGCTTTTAAGTATTTATCTCCACAGTAATCTCCTGGGAGTTCAAGCTTACATTTCAGGCAGTGAAACTGGCCAAAGCTTTAAAAAAACAGATTCGTCCCATAACATTTCAATCTGCTATAAAAATTCCTTTGTGCTTTGACTCTTTAAGAAAATAAAAGCTCTCATGGCATCGCAAATGGGGAAATAAATAGTTATCTTACTAAATACAAACTTATTTTATCCTCCAATTTAATTAATATTCCATCTCTTAAGGCTATCATAATAATTGTATTATTGTTCAAAGGGTGTTTTAGTTAAAGGACTTATGTTAGTATGTATAGAGAAAAAGCTAAAATGTGCTTTTTTAAAAATAAATGAGATGAGTCATGTAACTAAATGCTTTATTAGCTCTGTTTTATGCTTTCATTATATTGTATTCTTCAAATGAAAGTTTAAAGATTATGGTTAAAAAGGACAAATCAATGGCATTGACATTAAACTTCAATTAATATTTCAGTATTACATCAATATTGATTGAAATAAAATGTGTATTGGGGCTGGAGAGATGGCTTAGTAGTTAAACACTTGCCTGTGCAGCCTAAGGACCTCAGTTCAAGGCTTGATTCCCCAGTACCTATGTAAGCCAGATGCACAAGGTGGCACATGCGAATGGAGTTCATTTGCTGTGCCTGGAGGCCCCGGTGTGCCCATTCTCTCCCTCTCTCTCTCTCCCTCTCTCTCTCCCTCTCTCTCTCTCCTGCTTTCTCTGTCCTTCACTCTCAAATAAACAAATAAATAAAAATAAATTTTTAAAAATGTGAATTGGTCATGTTCAATATTTGACTCAAAACATCAGCACTTGAACTAGGATATATAAATCATTTTGGTAAGCAATCACAAGAAATAGAAACTGAATAAAATCTAGACTTCCATACTCAAGGCTTTTATAATCTGTTGGATCATTTGTAATCTCTAATTAAAGTTGTTCTAATTGCTTTTTAAATTGCAGAATAAATAAATAAGCCATCTAAGTTTGGAATGCTGTGAGAATTAAGGGGACAGATGAAAACTCTGAAGTCTCAGGAACACTGCCTTTGAAATACACATTATGATGATGATTCGGTTTTTCCAAAGAGAGAAAACAGATAAGAAGACACATTACAACAGAGACAACAGCATCACACACTGTGTTCCCTGAAAGACAAGTTCAGTATGGCGTGGGGCATCATAGACAGAAAGAATGCATGAATGGGAGACAAGACGGTTCCAAGTGCCAAACATTTTTGTGTATCAGTCCACCAGAAACTTTGACTTGCAAAGTTTTCAGCTAGGGAGCAGCATACAGATCCAATATAGAAAAATTAATCTAGTGCCACTGTAGACTGGATATACTGAAATGGAAGAGAGAAAACTAGAAGACATACAGAAAATGATTCAGGAAGATAAAGACCTAGGCCAAGTCATGAATGAGGTTAAGGATGAAGATGTGAGAGACATTCAACCACAGGACAGACAAGGAGCAGAAAGAGAAAGGTGCTGCTAAGACGCTTTTCTGAATCAAAGGGGAAATGGGCTCAGACTTGTGCAGGCTGGGTCTTTGTTCAGATGGAAGAACTGACACCAGATAGATATAGAAAGAGGAGATGTTCACAGCACTGATGTAGCAGAGAGGGGTCAAAGAGCCACTAGAAAATCTTGGAGCAAGTACACAGAACTATTTTCAATAACATCTGCTACAGAATAGCAGTTCATTCCCAAAAGGAAACGGTTGATCATTCATGCTAATAAGGAAAAGAAACACTCCTGAAACAAGATATCTCATGAGACAGGGAACAACTCTGTCCTTTCAATTTTCTTAATAATTCTAAAACAGCAAAGTATTTTAATGGAATGTTTCATTAAAAATATTTATTGAAAAACCATTATATTTAATCTGTACCTTGGAAAACAAAGAAGCTTATTATGTGTACTAAGGGGCTTTTTAAATCTTTCATATATTCTTGTATGGTAATAAAATTGTGATAAATGTCCAAAATTTGCTGAAATATTTTTTAAAAATCAGAAATGAACCATGTATTTGAAATAGTATCCTAGAAATTGTTATTGAACTTTATCAAATGATTTTTCAGAATGGTGTATTCTATGAATTTTTAGTCAATATCAATAATGCATTTTATTATATTAAAATTAAAAAGTATCTAACCACCCATACATTCTTGAATTAAATACTACTTTCTTTTATGATAGATAAGCTTTGAATGCTGTGATCACATAGAACCTGTTGCATAAATGTGCACATGACAGTTCAGGTTTATGTCTGTGAATTGAGGGCATTTATGGTCAAGAACTTGCATGAACTTTCTTTCTTATTAGCCTTTTCTGTGCTTTATGCAAATTCATGTACATTTACATGGTCATGTATGCAAACAGAATAGAATCATAAATTAAAACAGATATGGCAATAAGTTGACCTGCATAGTATGGACTATGCTTAGGTCCATTTGCTTATGAACATACTATGAGAAACATGTCCTCTCTTAATGAAAACTTGAACTTGAAGTATACTTGTTATTAGATATTTAAGTATAAATTGTATTCCCAACTGAAAGTCCTCTGGAGAATATACCATTTTATACCACTTTAGTGAGGGATAAGGACATCTGAAAATGAATATAGAGAATATGACTGCAGTTCATTTATATTCAAGAAAAAATTATTATAACACATACTAACTTTTCTGTACTAAAGTTTAAGGAGCTAAACCTTACTAATTTATGGCTCTACCTGTACTATGTGTATATGATTCATGACAAATATAAAATATACTGTAGAATGAGCTCAGAATTTAATGTACTGAAAACAACTGTATGGTGAAAAAGAGAGGTATTAGAACATTAAAGTATAAACCTCCTGGTGTTAGGAGATATAATTGGTTTAGCTTCATAACCTATGTGTACCTAGAACATGGTAATGAAACCAGAGTATTAACATCCACAAAGTTAAAAAATCAGCTTGGAAACACAAAGTCTACATTTTTTTCTCTCCTAGACACAGGAATACACAAAACTACACTTAAAAATTTTGTTGCCAAGCAAGGGAACCTACATAAAATATACAAACTCATGAAAATTTAATAATACATTATTTAATTATAAATGAATCATCAAGAAAATCAGAAGAGAAAAAATTTAATTTCTGGAACCAAATAAAAATAAAAACATGGCATGATAGTACCTGTAGGATACAATAAATAAGTAAATGGCCATGTTTTAAAAATCATAGATATCCCAAATAAATAACTTATTGATATACATTAAGGTCTGAGAAAAGCAAGAACAAGGAAAACTCAAAATCTGTATACATAAAAAATAATAAAAATCAGGATAGAAATTAATGAAAGTGAAGTGAAAATATTATAAAAAGTTGATGAAACAAAGGACTGGTTCTTCCAAACGATAAGCAAGATTGACAACCCCCAGTCAAAGTAACCAGAAGAGAGGAGGCCCAAAGAAGAACAAGTAGAGATGAGGAGCCATCACAACAGACAGAGTGAAATTCAGAGGACTGTGAGGACACAATGCTCAAACCTTTTTTTAATGAAACAATGGATAAATTTCTAGACACATATGACCCACAAGATTTAATCAAAACAATATAAATAACTTAAATAGACCTATAACAAACATGGTAGTTTGAATGTGTATCCCCCAGATACTCGGGTGTTTTATTAATGCTTGTAACTTGGGTCTCCAGCTGCCTGGTTGAAGGAGGTACCACTGAGGGTAGATCCTGGGATCCTGCCCAGAGGTGTGTTTAGGGGCCAATCTAAATTCCAGCCCAAAGGAGTGCAGAAGAGTCTGAGTTCTGGCAGCATTTTGTGCTTGCTGCTGTTTGCTGGATTGCTGGTGGTTTCCCACTGTGCTCGGATTTATGAAAGGCAGCCAGCTTCTTCCTCCATTGATGAAACTTCTCCTGGATCTGTAAGCTTGAAATAAATCCCATTCCTTACTTATATTGAGTCTGTTTTGGATGTTCATCCCAGCAATGTGAAACTCTACTATAACAAATGATGAGAATGAAACAGTAAAAAGCAAAGTTTCCCAAGTAAAACTTCCCCAGGCCGAGATATAATTCTAGCTGAATTCTCTCTGATTTTTAAAGAACTAGCATCAATGCTCCTCAAACTACTGTAAAACAATATCACTGCAAAATTCACTTTTATTAAGCCAATAATATGCTCATATTAAACCAAATAATAACACAACAAAATGATAAAATGATTGTGAATCTTAGATTCACTGATCTATCAAAAAGATTATTTACCACAATCAAGTAGGCTTCATTCCAAGAATGCAAGGATAGTTCAACATATACAAATCAACAAATTAAATATATCATATGAATCAACCCAAACACAGAAATCATCATCTCAACAGATGCAGAAAAGGATTTTGACAAAGTTCAAGATCCTTTCATGAAAATCCCCTGAGCAAACTAGAAATAGAAGGAACATATCTCAATATAATAAAGGCTATATATGACAAGCTTAGAGCTAGTATTATACTAAATGAGGGAAAAATTCAAAATATTTTTACAAAATCAGGAACAAAAGTAGTATCCACTTTCTCTATTATTCATTATACTCCTTAAGGACTCCATAAAGAAAAGATACAAATAAGAATGGAAAAGATCAAATACCTATTTATAAATTATATGGTTCTATACAGAAGAAACTCTAAAGACTCCACCATAAAACTTGTAGAACTGACAAACTCATATGCAAAGTAAACTTATAAAAATGTAGCTTTTCTATATGCCAATAACATGCTTAGAAAAAAATCCAGAAAACCATCCCATTTACAATATGAAAAAATACCTAGTAATAAACTTAACTGAGAAAGTGAAAGACAATTACAATGAAAACTTTAAAACACTAAATAACAACAATATAAAGACACCAAAGATGGAAAGATCTTCTATGTTCATTGATTTGCACAACTAATATTGTGAAAATGACTCTACTACCAAAAGTGATTTATATATTCAATGTAATCCCCATCAAAACTGCAATGCTACTCTTCCAAGAAATATAACTAACAAAATAAATATATGGAGAATCACAAAAGACTTCTAAATAGCCAAAGTAATCCTGAGCTAAAGAACAATGATGGAGTATCATACCACCAATTTTAAAACATGCTACAAAGCCAAAGGAACAAAAAAAACAATGGAACTAGTGCAAAATACAAGCACATAGATCAATGGAAGGCTCAGACATAAACATGTATAGCTACAACAACCTCAATTTTGGCAAAGAGGTCAAACATATATATTGGAAAAAAGACAGCTTTTCCAACAAATGGTGCTAAGAAAACAGAACAGCCCCATGCAAAAGAATGAAACTAGATTCTTGTTTTTCACCTGGACAAAAACAAGTTTAAAATTGATTGATGATCTTTATTTAAGACATGAAACTCTAAAATCATTATAGAAAAATCATACAGAAATGCTCCAAAATATGGCACAGGCAAGGACTTTCTAAAAAGGACTCTTAATAGTTCAGAAAATGATATAAGAATTGATGAATATCATGCCATGAAATTAAAAGACTACACTGCAAAGGAAACAATCAAGTGAAGAGAAAGCCAGCATCTCAGGTGTGTCCACCCTGAAGCCTACAAGCCACATGTACTGCAGGATAGGTGTGAATGAGACTCAACACCTCGCCTTGTAGATAACAATGTAATATCCTGTGGTAGTTTGAATGGATGGCCCCCAATAGATTCAGGAGTTTTATTCAAGCTTGTAACTTGATGTCACTGTGAGCAGATCCTAGGGTAAAGCCCTACAGTATGTTTGGAGCTTGGGAATGGATCTAAATTCAAGTCTAAGATATAAAGAATGCTTGAGTTTTGCCTAAGTATGCTTGCCATTGATTGTGTTTGCTTTCTTCTCTGCTGTGAAAGGCAACCAGCTTCTTCTGCCAGTTTGGAACTTCCCCTGGATCTGTGAGCCTCAAATAAATTCCCTTCCTCCCACAACTTTGTCTAGTTTGGAGATTCATACCAGCAATGTGAAGCTGACTGTCATATGTCCCTTGGACACCAATGGCTAAAATATGGGAGAAAAACTTTGTTGGTTATGCATATATCTAATAGATGATCAATATTTAGAATACATAAAAATTCTAAAAAAAAAAACAACAACAAAAGACAAAATAATCCAACCAATAAATGGGTTAATGAAATGAACAGCCAGTTCTCAGAACATGAAATGTCCAATACATATGAAAAATATCTTACTCATCAGGGAAATGCAAATTAAAACTTCATTAAGATTCCATTTCACCCAAGTGAGAATGGCTAACATTAAGAAAGCAACCAATAAATTCTGGCAAGGATTGGGGGGGGGGTTGACCCTTATACATGTCGGTGGGAATTTAAATTAGTCCAGCCACTATAGAAATCAGTATGGAGATTCCTCAGGAAACCAAAAGCAGAACTACCATACGACCCAGCTCTACGACTTTGGACTCCATGGAAACATAACACTGAGATATGTGGCCATGTACTTTTACTGGAGCACGAGTCACAAAGGCCAAGTGGTCCACCAACAGATGAAGAGATAAAAGAATATAGCATATACACTCAAAAGAGTTTTATTCAGCCATAAACAAGAACGAAATTATATCATTAACTGGAAAATAAACAGAACAGCAAGTCATCATATTAAATGAAACAAGTCAAATGCAGAAAGGGAAGTATTGCATGTTTTCTCTTTTTGGGTCCTATATAAAACCACACACACACACTCACAACCGGAGAGTGATGATACACTTGCCAAACAAGCCTGAATACATGAGTTCAGATGATCAAATCCCCAGGATCTGCAGCATGCTTTTCTTGTGCCAGCATAGCAGGGGCGTGGAGGAAGAGGAAACACGACAAGTTCCCAGAAGCTCACAGAGCAGCTAGTCTGTTGAACACAGCAGTGACCAATAAGAGTTAGAGACCTTTCCTCAAACGAGGTGGAAAGTGAAAAATAGCACCAGAAAGTAGTCCACTAACCTATACCCACATGCTATGGCACAGGGCTACCCACCCCATAATATACTTCATATACACACACACCAAAATAACTATTTAAATATATGTTTAAGGTATATCATATATATGACAAGACTAAGAACAAAAGTGAGACTGGAGGAGGAAAAGAGACTAACAGCAGGGGTTAAAGGAGAAGGGATACTAAAGCGAAGGATTTGGAAGGGAGTGAATTAGGTCAAAATACATGATATAATTGAAATAAAGTATTTATATGAAACCCAATACCATGTAGAACAAGTACATACCAATAAAAGAAAAACATATAAAAATAATTTTTAAAAGATGTTTGCAAATCATTGTCCTCCATTCTTATATATTTTCGCAATTATTGTCTTGTCACATTTATTTTATTTCTTCAAAATACTCTATACTCTTTCTCAGAGGGAGTAAGTTTATAACAACACTAGAGTGGGAACAACAAAAATAGTGAAGGTGGCTGTGCAAACGCTGACATAAATAAATTTGAAGGAAGGAAGTTCACGTCAACATCAGAAAAGAAAATTTTGGGTAACATGTAAATCATTTATTCTATGTTTGCTTCTCCCTATCTCCGGTGGTTTGAATTGGCTATTACCCATAAACCCATGTTTTCTGGATGCTTGTTTCCCAGCTGATGGCAACTTGGGAGGTGGAGCTTTGCCAGAGGAGATGTGTTACTGGGGTGCGTTTATGGCTGTTACAGCCAGCCCCCTCTTGAATTTAGCTCCCTTTCCTGCTATTTTCCCACTTACTGTGGCAGAGGTGAGGCACGGCCTTCGCTCACTTCACACATCCCCCGTCATCACGGAGCCTGCCCTTGAGACTGCAAGCCCAAATAAAAATCTTTCTCCCATTAGCTGCATTTGGTCAGGTGACCCAGCAATGTGCAGGTAACTACAATACCCTCACACTGGCCTTCTCCAAAGCACTTATTTTATTTTATTTTGTTCCATTTTGAAGGTGTTTCCTTGGGCTCATGTTAAAATCTGAAAGAAGAGTAGTTTTAATTTTCAAAATTTTGGTATACAAAATTTAATTATGTTTTAAAAAAGGCAATATTATGAGAAAAATTTACCATGATCACTGAAGAAATAAGGATGAAGAGTTCTGTCAAATATTGATATATTAGCTGGATCCAAAATGATAACAGCAAGACACTGTAAGCATCATGGGTAAAACAGCTTTTGGGCTAAGCATGTGAACTGTTATCTAAGTAGTACAGTTTCCAACTCCATGAGGTTGGGGGCAAGTTGTTTAATTTCTCAAAACCCAGCATTCTTCATCAATAACAATGAACCAAAGTGCATCCTTGGTGGATTTGTGGATAATATGATATGTACGGAGGGCACTCAAGTCAGTGTGTCTAAGTAAGTGCTGAGGAAATATAATTGCTCCCACTTAACATGAGTAGAATAAAGCAAATGTTCACACATGCAAAACTTCTGAGCCAGTATGTTGCCACTCTGGTAATCCCAGTGCTCAGAAACCTGAGACAGGAGGATCAAGAGGTAGAGGCCAGCCTGGTCTAAAATGCAAGATCCATCCCATATTGAAATAAAGAATGAGAAGAAGAGGAGAGGAGAGGGGAGCAGAAGGGGGCAGGTAGAAAACAGCGAGGAAAAGAAAATGCTGGAGATTATTCACCAAAGCAAAGTGCATTTTAGGGGTTCACAAGTAGAGTTCTGACATAATTTTCCTCTTGGCATCAGTATTGCCCAGTTCAAGAAGTTTCTAGATAGTCTAAATGAGATACATTATGATTAAATAAACCAAATTATTATCTTAAATATTCAAAAGCAAGCGAACATTTTATAGCAAAAGAAGCCATACAACCTGGGCACAGGTCCTTGCTAGGAAACTTGCAGACACATGTTCCGAAAAAACCATCCTTTTTAGAAAACCACACAGCATAGGTTGAGAACACAGGTATCACTGCTAACTAGTGATCTTGATGAGTTTGCATACCTCACTGAGTCATTCTTACCTTCTTCACAAAATGGAATTAAAGTAACCTTTTCAGAGGGTGCCTCTAAGATCTTTCCAATCCAACCAAGTTTCTATCTATGATCACAGGAGTCATTACTTTTGTTTTAAGACTTTGTAGTGCATATAGGACAGAACGCCACTGGAACATCAAGGACAGAAGGGGATGCGGGTCAAGTGCGTGTGACAGGGGCACCCAGGAAAAGGAGGGACAGGAGGATTCCTTAACACACAGGCTAGAACATCGTGGAGCGACGTAACTGCATGGACTCCTCTTACCTCACACCAGGGCGTTCCAAGTGTACACTACAAAGACACAGAAGAAAACACATGGGAATTACATTATAGCCTGAACTGGAAAATTCTTCCAAGCTCAAAACAAAAGCCAAAAGGGAAAATAATAAGTTGATATGGGCAAGAGTTGAGCAAACAGTTCACAGAAGAAAAAATTGCAAATGGTCTTCTACATTAAAAAGGAAATTCAATTGTGCTAATAATAAAAGAAATACAATTTAGAACATGAAATCCTATTTTACATCTTTTGAATTGCAGAAAGTCCAAAAGTTTGATAATATACTCTACTAGAGGCGCTGCTGAAGAACAGGTCCTGTCATATGTTCTTGCAATGGCTGAACCCCACAGGAAAGGAATTTGGCAGCACCTATTAAAATTGCATATGCATTTCCCTTTTAGCCCATCAGTTTCTCTAATAAAAATCAACCTCAAGAGTCCCGTACTATTAAAAATACAGGATGATAAATTTACAATATTAATCATTATAACACTAACTATAGAACCCAAATGCTTTTTGGCAAGAAACAGGTAAAGAAACTGCAGTGCAGTCATGTGATAGAGCTGTTAAAAAGCATAAAGCAGACCTTCTCAGCCCTCGATGCGTCAGCATGAACTCCAGGGTCATCATGAGCTCTGGGGTCAGCATGGCACTCTGGGTCAGTGTGGTACTCCAGGGTCAGCTTGTGCCCCAGAGTCAGCAGTGAAGAGATAAGCAACTGCAGCGTGTGTGTACCTTTGGCCCACAGTACACAGTGTATCTTCACAACAATATATGCCAGGGTCTGTTCTTTGACAGTCTTGTTAATAGAGTAGATCATCAAACGTTTGAAATTTCGACTAATTCAAAAGGTATAAAATGGGACTTCATTTTTTTTTTTTTGGACAAAAATTGAGATTTATGCTACTGTTTCTTAACACACATAGCAATATTCTGGGTTTCATAATGCCAGAGAACAAACACCCTTGTTGAACACTAATGGATATTGTATGTTATTACACATTATTGTTGCTTGTATTAGAATTCTAGACAGATGTTCACCAGCTGACAACATAACTCTTTGAGAATTTCAAATAGAGATGGGACTTCATTTTTTAAAAATAATTAATTATTTATTTAGGAGCCAGAGGGAGAAACAGAGAGAGAATGAGTGCACCAGGGCCTCTAGCCACTGCAAACAAACTCTAGACATATGCACTACCTTGTGCATCTGGCTGTGTGTGGGTACTGGAGAATTAAACCTGGGTCCTCTGGCTTTGCTAACAAGCACTGTACCCAGTAAACCATTTCTCCAGCCCCAGACTTCATGTTTTAATTTGTATTTCTCACTATTAGCAAAACTGAATGTCCTTTTCAATGCAGAAGCCATTCACAAAGCTCACAGGTAACACATGTTAGGTAGACCTGCGTGTGAGTTGATATGTGCAAAGAATGAGAGCGGGGACCAAAGCTAACAATAAAGGAGGGAAACAATTGCTTAATAAAAAAAAGGAGTAGAATGGGAAGAAAAGGCAAAAGCAGCATCTCTCCCAATGTATGTAATTTCGTAATTCTGGGTTTGGAAAAATCACATAAACAGTTTATAGCTTAAACAATGTAAGACAAAACCCGCACACAATAAGTTGTTGTCTAAAATTTAAAATCAAACTGAGTAGATAACCACACTGAAGGTAATACTGTCCAGAATTCTGACACTCCATTTTCAGTACATTTAGTACTAGCAGGTTTGTTATTTTGAAAATGGTCCATTTTTATCTTTTAAACAACACGTGTTTACTAGCTCTGACCACTGTGTCTAGACAACAGTGTTATCCTACTAGCAATAACTTGCAATAAAAATGTGGGGAATAATTTTTTGAGACAAGAACTCGCTATGGAGCTTGGACTGACCTCAAACTCACAATCCTTCTGCTTCTGTCTCCCAAGTGCTGGTGTTACAGACATGTGTCATCATGGCCAACAAACTATTTCAATCTTTTTTCATGTATATCCTGAGTTAATCAATGAAAAAAATGAATGTATGCCTTTTCCTAACTTAGAAAACCTTATTTATCTAAATTGGCAAACAAAAGCAATCCCTATTCAAGTCAAAGTGTACAAGGCCCAGGTAAAATGAGACAACTGAGGACACACACACACACACACACGTGCTTATTATCCATTTTCTTCCAACCCAGATCCCTTGCCTTTTTTTATTCTGTGCTGCTCCTTGTCCGTAGAAAGGCCCTAACTCTAACTTCTTTGTCCTCCAAGAGCCCCCAGTGTTCTTCAGGAGCCACGAGACACAGCAGTGCTGAGTTTCTGCCTCCTGGCTTCTGTAGAGGGCAGCTGTTATCCCTGAATGCACAGTCCAAGTGCACACTTCTTTCTTCCTATCCAGTAGCCTCTTTGTGGGTGTGTTCTGTCACTGTCTAGGCATTTGATCTGTGATTACAAGATTAAGAGTCCTAATAATAACAACTTCCCTGCCCAAGGAAGCCCCTAACTCCAACTTCTTTGTCCCCAGAAAGCCTTCACCTCTAACTTTCTTGCACATCCCCTTCTATGTGAAACTGGATAAGGGAGGCAGGAACAGGAAATCAGGAGGAGGAGAGGAAAGCGTTTGAAGTATTATCCTCATGCCTTCCCTTCTTTAATATCCTGTCTCTAATAACATCTTCACCCTCAAAATATGGCCATTCTGGTAGACCTCACCCAGAAGCCAGTTCTACATAGGCTTCCGCTATAGTTGGTCCCCGGCTCTTGAGTCTTTGAGCCTCACTGTAGCACAGTTCTATAAATTGCCTCATCATTTCACTTCCCCTCAAGTGAGTTTTATCTTCCTGCTGCACATACCCATGTACACATGTGTGTACACTGAAATACATATATGTATACACATGTGTATATGCATACAAACACCAGCACACATATATACACATGGACAGATGTGTATACATACACACATACCTATAGCACATATATACACAGACAAAAAAATATATCTTTTTAAAGTCTTCATTCTTATTTATTTATTAGAGAGAGGAAGGGGGGGGGAGAGAGAGAGAATGGATGTGCCAGGACTTCTAGCCACTGCAAATGAACTTCAGACGCATGCGTCACCATGTGCATCTGGCTTATGTGAGACATGGAAAATTGAACCTGGGTCCTTAGGCTTCGCAGAAAAGCACCTTAACTGCTAAGCCATCTCTCCAGTCTAAAATATGCATTCTTATGTTCATATATAGACTCATAAACACAACTTCCATAATTTTCACAGAAATATTCCTGAACATATGTGTTTCTGTAAGGTTTATACAAAGCCAGTCTACAATTTAATATGAAAATACCTTTTGGAAGGATAAAGAATGCCAAAGTCCCCTATGCAACTTTCCAAAATTGTTATGCATCTAATTTATTTTTTTTTATTTTTTGTTTATTTTTATTTATTTATTTGAGAGCAACAGAGAGAGAAAGAAGCAGAGAGAAAGAGAGAGAGAATGGGCGCGCCAGGGCTTCCAGCCACTGCAAACGAACTCCAGACGTGTATGCCACCTTGTACATCTGGCTAACGTGGGTCTTGGGGAATCGAGCCTTAAACCAGGGTCCTTAGGCTTCACAGGCAAGCGCTTAACCACTAAGCCATCTCTCCAGCCCATGACTGCAATTTTATAGTCACAAATCAGATGGCCAGACAGTGACAGAGCACAACCACAAAGAAGCGAGAAAGAACTGTACACCTGGAGTGCAGCTCCAGGGACAGCACCTGCCCTCAACAGAAGCCAGCGAGTGGGGACTCAGCACTGCTGTGTCTCAGGCTCCTCTGAGTCCTGGAGACTGGCAGGGAGAAGGGCCCTGCCTACCTCACCTAGTAGCTGTGAGGCTCCAAATGAGGTAAGTGCTTCCAAAGCATTAAAAGCTTGAGAAAGACAGATTTCATTCTATTTAACCATTATATGTACAGTGATGCACCAACAAATTTATACAGTGTCACTTTATACCCCTGCCCTCCTCCGCCAAAAAGCAAACTCATCCACTTAAGGGCACTCAAGACTGAAATGAGCCTTGACAGAAACATCTAGTCTATTCCTCCTAATCGCTAGGACTGCGTCAAGACCATTATGGACAGATGGGTATTCTGTTCTATTTTTAAAACGCTCCAGGGAAGGTGATTCTGCAAACTGCCCTGGCAGCCAAGGCGCTGATGCATTGTAGGACAACTGATAAATAACAGGAGCAGTGAGCAGAGTCTCCAGAATGTTCTCAGCAAGGATGTGTACTCAAGGCGCACTGCCTAACCACTAAGGAACATGCTGAAAATGCTAGAATTCCTCCTCTTCTTGATAAGTCTAACTGGTCCTTCAAAAATCAAATAAAGTGCAGAGTGAGAGAGAATAGTGACGCTAGCACAAATAGTGCCAAACAAAGTGATACAACCACACACAGAACCATGTGCACAGAACATGGGTGAGGAGATGAGCAGAAGCATTTTCTTCCTGGTACATGGCAGCCATTTAGTAAGCAGCCTGACTATTACACAGATATGTTCTGGGCACTGCAATCTGTTTATTGTCCATATTAATCGGAAATTTTTTCTAGAAACTCTCTCTAGAGGTAGCCTGAGTATAGCTCATTTCAGAGTATGAGGCTGGTCAAATCTGTATTTCATCCTCTCCTTTGGTCATTGGCTCCAATCACCTGCTCTTGACTCACACAAGATTCTGTTTTCCAGACTGTTGCAGTCCGGTTTGCATTGCTGGTAGAAATCACCCAACCAAGAGCAGCTTCTGGGAAAAAGAGGTTTATTTAGCTTACAGGCTCGAGGGGAAGCTCCACGATGGCAGGGGAAAACGATGGCATGAGCAGAGGGTGGACATCACCCCCTGGCCAACAGAAGATGGACCACAGCAACAGGAGGGTGTGCCAAACACTGGCATGGGGAAACTGGCTATAAAGCCCATAAGCCCGCCCCCAACAATACACTCCCTGCAGGAGGCATTAATTCCCAAATATCCATCAGCTGGGAACCTAGCATTCAGAACACCTAGGTTTATGGGGGACACCTGAATCAAACCACCACACAGACCTAACAAGAAGTCCTATCCAGGAACCCAAAAGGAATGACAGGATGAAATGAGCCTACCTCCTTTCCAATTCACTGGAACATCTCTGCCAAAAAAAAAAAAAAAAGGCCTGATGTAAATTCACAAATAGCTTTACTTGGTCCCCACATTTAGGTCTCCAGGACTGAGGAATTCTCTCTCCATTTATCCAATTCTTGAACAAATTCTAAATCGATGATTGTCACCTAGAGCAATTTTTCTTCCAAAAGACATTTAGCAATATCTAGAAGCATGTTTAATTCTCACTAGCACTTGATGGATAGGGGACAGGTATGCTGATAACTATCCTATAATGCACATGATGGCAGCCTACAAGAAAATATTATTTGGCCCAAGATATTGCTAATCCAACACTAAGAAGGCCTGTACTAGAATCAAATCCATTTTAAAGTGCTTTCTGGGACAATGAAAGTTTTATATAAGACAGCTCACAATGGTCTGTAGTGTGCACAGCTTAATTTTGTTTCTTGTTTTGTTTGAGGTAGGGTCTCACTGTGTAGTCCAAGTCTGTCCTCAAATTCACAGCAATCCTCCTTCATATAGAAGCCTCCCTAGTGCATGGAATCAAAAGCATGTGTCACCATGCCTGGCAGCTTAATTTATTTGAATTTACTGACTCAACACATTATTGAGTGTCTACAGCTCTCTCCTAGGCACATCACAAAAAGAAAATACAATGTTATACCAAAGAAGTATGTTTAAGTTAATTGTGCAACAAAGTGTAAAACTTATGAAAAATAAAAATCAGGAGGGAGGCAAATATGTAACTATGTACTGTGTTTTGTTCATTCCTTGAGAATGAAGATGGACATGTCCTTCTGGAATAAGACTGAAATTCCCCCCTTTTTTGAGGCAAGGCCAACAGACTGGACTTTTATCTTTTATGCCAGAGATCAAGAGAGAGAGAGAGAGAGAAAATTGGTGCACCAGGGCCTCCAGCCACTGTAATTGAACTCCAGATGCATGTGCCTCCTTGTGTGTATGGGTGACCTGGTATGCTTGAATCACCTTGTGCATCTGGCTTATATGGGACTGTGAGAATTCAACCTGGATCCTTAGGCTTCACAGGCAAGCATCTTTACCATTATGCCATCTCTCCAGCCCTTGAAGTCCTTTTGAAAAGTGATTTTTTAAAAAAGAAAGGAATGAGATACATGTGAATTGATAGGTAATGGATAGAGGTAATTTGGTTTTACATGCCTTCTGGAACACTGTGGAGTTTCTCTCATAGAAGATATTATAAATGATAGTTCAGTTTCAGGTCAGCCAAGAGCTTACATAAGTGCAATCCAGTTAAAGTAATAAAACTGGAGGTACAAAAGCTCTGAGCTTCGGACTTAGAAGAAAGTGTGATGGATATTGTTGTACCCTCACTGCTCCCTCCTTTCTCCTCTTGCTTCCCAGGCGATAAGCTCCCCACCACCACCACCAATTCTATAGGTAAGAAAAGCCTAGAAAAGATTTAGCTAGCTCTTTTAAAATTTTTAAAGTAATGTGGTAGTTTGATTCAGGTGTTCCTCATAAACTTAGGTGTTCTGGATGCTAGGTTCCAGGCTGATTGAAATTGGAAATTGAACCCTCCTGGAGGGGGTGTATTGTTGGGGGCAGGCTTACGGGTGTTATAACCAGTTTCCCCATGCCAGTGTTTAGCACACTCTCCTGTTGCTATTGTTCACCTTATGCTGGCTGGAGGTGATGTCCACCCTCTGCTCATGCCATTGTTTCCCCTGCCATCATGCAGCTTCCCCTCAAGTCTGTGAGCCAAACTAAACCCTTTTTTCCCTCACAAGCTGTTCTTGGTCAAGCGTTTTCTAGCAGTGATGTGAACTGCAACAGTAAAGTGGTGCAGAGGAATGATGTTGCTGCTGGACACCTGACTGTGAGGCTTTGGCCTTTTACAGTTGATTTTTAAGAGCAATGTGGTAAGATTTGAAACTTTGGCCTAAGAGATGCCTTGCAGTGCTGTAAGGACAACTTGTTGGACACTATTCTGGTCATATTTGAAAGACCTGAATGCAGTAAGCTATGGACTATGAGGTTTGGCTTATGAGGGTAAAAAAGAGCTTTGTCTGGACTGGGCTAGAAGGAGTTTGTGTGAAAAGGTTGCTGTTACGGCTATGTCCTGAGAAGTTGTGCAGGGTTGCTTTGAGAGGTGAGGGATATGGAACAAAGAAAATGAAATCTTTGAGTGAAACTGCTGGCCATTCAACTGCAATTGAGAGATTACAACCTTTGAGATTGGGCCAGCTGACCTGCACTGGGGCAACAGGAAGAAAGTAGACTCTTTTGAAATGGCCTGAGTGCTCAAGGAGTGTTTTGTTCTTCAAAGTCTGCTTTATTCCCCCAGGATTAACAAATTGGCACCCTACCTGCTATTATGGAGTATGAGAAATGCAGGAAAGAGAGGGTCATTGAGTTTGCAATGCAGTCTTGTGTTTTGAAAATGGCCATGGGCAGTGTGAAGCAGGTTTGCTGGATGCCTGCATAGAGACCCGATGGAACCCTGAGGATGGACACCCAGTAGAGATTCTGTACCACGAGATGACTGCTAAGGAGAGCTGCCAGCCCCAGATGAAGTTTTCCAGGACTCTGAGTAGCATAGCTGGAGGGATGGAATTGGAACTCCAGAGACTTATTACTAGCTAAAATTATCAGACTTGGATATTTGTCAATGTCTAGAGTTGCTGGACTTGGAACTACAGAGTTTGATGTTTGCTCTGCTTATTTTATATCTTGTATTGCCTGAATATTTCTTTGCTATGCCCAATGCCATCTTTTGCAGTGTTAATGTTTATTCTGTGCCATTATGACTTTTGCGGGGATTTTTTGGTATTATGGCTCAGTTAAAAGATCTTGGACTATGGGAATGAATAAACACCATTGGAATTGATTTAAACTATGGGGACTTAAAAAAAATTTTTTTGTTTATTTTTATTTATTTATTTGAGAGTGACAGAGGGTAAGAGGCAGATAGAGAGAAAGAATGGGCATGCCAGGGCCTCCAGCCACTGCAAATGAACTCCAGATGCATGCATCCCCTTGTGCATCTGGCTAATGTGGGTCTGGGGGAATTGAGCCTTGAACCAGAGTCCATAGGCTTCACAGGCAAGTATTTAACCACTAAGCCATCTCTCCGGCCCCAATTATGGGGGCTTTTAAAGTTAGATGAATGCATTGCATTTTACATCATGTATGGCTATCATTTTATGGGTGTCAGGTACTGAATGTGGTGATTTGGTTCAGGTGTCCCCCATAAACTTAGATGTTTTGGATGCTAGGTTCTCCAGCTGATGGCAATTGGAAATTAAAGCCTCCTGGAAGCAGTGTGTGGTCAGGGCGGGCTTATGGGTGTTATAGCCAGTTTCCCCTTGCCAGTGTTTGGCACACTTTCCTGTACCTATTGTCCACCTTATGTTTGCCAGGGTGTGATATACACCCTCTGTTTATGCCAACATTTTCCCCTGCCATCATGGAGCTTCCCCTTGAGCCTGTAAGACAAAATAAACCCTACTTTTCTCTCACAAGTTGCTCTTAGTCTAGTGTTTTTTGGCAGTAATGAGAACATGACTGCAACAAGTAATATACATAAAACAATAATCCCCCTCCACACACACACACACACACACACAAAGAATCCTACCCCAGACAAGGTCCCCAGGTTCCTTTCCTAGAGGCAACAAATTTCATTCTTCATCACATTTCTTCTAAAAATACCTTCTGCATCTACTCAGACATGTGCATGCATAAAAGCTTTCAAATGAAATGCAGCAATGGGAGAACACAATGTAGACTGTCAGATTTCCTTCACTAACGGCTGCAGCATGTACCACTGTACCATCTCTATCAACAGTAACGTGGCTCCCGGGAGCAGTGTGCAAAGCAAACGCTTATCTTTCCTCTCTGAGATCCTGGTATCCCAACTGCCCTGAATCCTTCACCCCGACTCTGTCTTTTCTACCAGTCCCCTTCTACACTTCCATACTTCACCTCATAAACTGACCTTCCTCCAGAGTGGCTGCCCTGACTTGCCCCATTCTGAAGAAAGCAATCTTCTTCCCACTAACCACTGTGTGAATTACTGGCAACTCTTCAGCTGTCACAGTTAGAAAGAGGGGTGTATATTACTATATCGAATCCACTGCTGAAATTTTGGGGAGAGCAACAAAAATAAATATTTTAAGGCAGACTGGAGGCTGTCCACAGCCCACAATTTTGGGTTGAAAAATCAACCATTTTGGCTCATCCCAGAAAATCCAGTCATACTGGCTGGGGAGATGGCTTGGCAGGGAAAAAGCGCTTGCTGCAAGCATAAGGGTCTAAAGACCCTGAGATGACCTCAATTCCTTGGGAGCTATGCAAAGAGCTGGGCATAGCCACGCATGTCTGTAACTCCACTCCTGTGTGAAGCAGAAACTCATGAAAACCACAGCTCCACATTCAGAAAGAGACTCTGATCTCAAGAAAATATACAAATAAGTGATAGAGGAAGGACATCTCATGGTCTCCAATGGCCTCTGTATGTGCACGTATCTGCATATGTCACATAAACTACCAACAACCACCCACACCACACACACACCATATACTGCACACCCGCAAAGCAATGCAAATACAGAGAGATTCTTCAACCCAGGTTCAATTTTCCAGGTCCCACATAAGCCAGATGCACATGATGGCACATGTGTCTGGAGTTCATTTGCAGGTGGCTAGAGGGCCTGGAGTGCCCATTCTCATTCATTCCCTCCCTCCCCCCCCTCTCTCTCTCCCCGTCTTAAATAAATGAATAAACATCAAACTGAAGACGTTTATGGAAGTTTTTTTTTTCCCTTTTTTGATTATTCTTCAGAAGCTTTTGGATTGCTCACAATGTTCCTATTCAGTCAAGAGCCTGGGAAAACAGGGCAGGCACTCTGTGTCTGGGTCATTCGTAAATAGGTTTTTGGAACACACAGCCTCATATTTCTGGAACCAGCCACTAGTAGGTTGAGAAAGATCAGAAAGGAATATTTTGGGGCTGGAGGGATGGCTAAGCAGTTAAGTTGTTTACCTGCTAAGCAAAAAGACACAAGTTTGATTCCCCAGGACCCACGTAAGCCAGATTCACAAGGTGGCCCATGCATCTAGAATTCGTTTGCAGCGACTGGAGGCCTTGGCGTGCTCATTCTTATTCTCTTTCTCTCTCTCCCCCTCTTTCTCTCTGTAAAATAAGTAAAATAAATAAAAATAAAATCTTTACAAAAGAAAAGAACATTTTTGTTTAATTCAACACTCTACTGTGCCTCCTATGATATCCTATATATCATAAGATATAAAAACTGTCTGTGTGACTACAGGCACTAGAGCATCTTTTGCTGTCACATGCAGAACTTCTCATTCCCCTTCCACCAAGAGTAACACTGATTGGACTTGTTCTAAAATCACATCCAGTATGAGGATTGATCAGAAAAAAAATCACATAACATGGTAACATGGAGCACTAGGCATGCTTTAGCTTGGAGTTGTGATTTGATTATGTGAAATTCTATTTGTTTAACAGCCCCTTCCTGTTCCCTTCTCCCCCCTTTCTTTTAGTT
Source organism: Jaculus jaculus (assembly GCF_020740685.1). Taxonomy (NCBI): domain Eukaryota; kingdom Metazoa; phylum Chordata; class Mammalia; order Rodentia; family Dipodidae; genus Jaculus; species Jaculus jaculus. Next base: position 58,263,735 of record NC_059116.1, on the reverse strand, counting down.
CCCTATTTTATGTTCTGGCTCATAGGGAGTATGGCAGATGCTCTGCCTGTATACCTATGTGGATATCACCCTGAGTTTGTCCCAAGGAGGTGGAGTATCAAATATTCTACTCGATGGATTTATATCACATTCTATTCCTCAAGGAATTATTGCTATAGGGCTTATGCTTCAAGAAAGATCTGTCCCTCACTGGCCAAGGGAACCTGGGATGGGTCCTAACTGGATTCATAAGAAGAGGGTGGGTATATGGGTACAGTGTGGTGCCTCGCACTTTTCATGGGCCAGCAGCATTCGTGCCAACTGCATCATTTGACGAAGCAGTAAGTCTGAGTAAGCTCTGCTAACAGGATGTGGGAGATAAGAATGTAAATGGACAGTAAACACAGATCAGTTTCAATTTTTAGTAAAAGACGTACAACCTTTGAATAGACTTATCAACTAAGCACAGGCTTTCAGCAAAAGACCTAAACACAGAGATGAATGAGCAAAAGATGCTTTTCCTGAACAAGATCACAGATGCAAGGGGAAGGAGAGTGAGCAGAGCATCAGAGCTCAGTGGAGCAAACACAGAACACGGAAACCCTGCAGGTGAGGCAGCACTAGTGGTAGGTGATACAGAGGCTGGAAAGGAGCTTCACCATGAGCATGGCTCCAGCTGGGACACTGGGAGATGCGATGGGGATGAGGACCATGGTTTCTCCCCCCGACAATGAGATGATGAAACTTAGTAACATAAGATGTGAAGAATAGGAGGATTGGTTAATGAGTCCAAATTTGGGGTATGCTGACCTGCAAGTGCTCAGAGAACATAGTGGTTCATTATAAAACTTAGTTTAACTTTTCAAAAGTTATATTAATGTTATATTTTCTCCACAAGAATTCTTAAAGAAAACTGAAAAGGTTAAGACCAAGGGAGAGTAATATCAAATACAGAAAAAGTCCCCAGCAGCACTTGGTGCTCAAGGATTCACTACACCGAGCACACAGCAGTCAGAGTAACCAATAAGAAACATGAAAGGTGACTGCCCTTCAGCCTCAAGACAGAGGAACCTATTACAGACTGTGTCCTCCATTCCGCCGTCACACTACAAGCACTAACCCCACATTAAAGCCGTACCGTATGAATCACAACATCAACTACTTGAGTAAAAAACCCAAGTATGTCTGCATAAAACCTCAGGTAGTGTAAATATTAAATGCCTCTAGCAAGAGTGTACAAGATGACTTCAGTGCTGTGTATACTGCACAGTGCAGCTTGCATTCAGCCAGAGAGCCTGAGTTCATATCCTAGCCTTGAAGCCTGCTGACCTTAAGGAAACAGAAACTTTTTGAGGCCATGTTTCCCAGGCTAACTTGGCTACTAATGCTGAGATGTACTCAACCCTAGACAGGCATATGCAAGTAAAAGTGTAAGATGGTACCACTCAATAGAAATATGATATGAGTTATATATTAAATTTAGCTTTGCTGTAAGTTTACCCAAAAAGTCATCTCATCAGACTCCAAGAAACTATTATTAAAGAGGAAAAAAATCTAATTAATTAAAGTTAATAATGTCTTTTAACTCCAAATTAGTATCATATAATGAATGATAAATTACAGCCAAATATTTTACATGTTTATTTTAATTTTATTCACTAACTAGAGAGAAGAGAACTGGTACACCAGGGCCTCTACCCACTGTAAACAAACTCCAGACACATACGCCACCATGGCTTATGTGGGTACTGTGGAATCCAGCCTGGATCCTTAGACTTTGCAGGCAAGTGCCTTAACCACTAAGCCACCTCTCCAGCCCCATTTTCATATTAAGCTAAGTTTTTAAAATCTAGTTTATTAGATATGGACATACTTAGTATGTAAACAACACATGTTGGTACCATCCTTTCCCTCCTTCCTGCCCTTTTTCTGAAGAGGCCCTCCTCGTTAGAGATGCAGGTGAACCTCATGGGGACTGTGGGTCATGCATTATGGGGTCAGCAGTCAGTTATGGGGAAGAGGTAATGTCTAAGTTTTGAAAATAATTTTACAGTGTATCTCATTCCATACACAAAATTTTATCAGAAAAACTTGGTATAAATTTTTTAAAAGTAGATGCATGTATTTAAGTGGCCCAAGACACAGTATTTTTCTAATATCTGAATTGAGTTATCAGTTTTTAAATTTAAAGCCAGTGAAAGAAAATGTTTTGTTCCTCAGTTAAAATAAACAGTAGCCACATGCAGCTATCACATGCAGCCAGCAGCTGTACATCAGATCTCAGCACTGAGATAACAAAAAGCCCTGGGGCTGGGAATGTAGCCCCATGGCACAGAGCCTGCCTAGCATATGAAAGGTCCTGGGTTCTATCCAGAACACCAGAAAGAGAGAAAGTAGAATCTTTGGGCCAGGCGACATCATCACTTGTTGACTTACATGAGAATTTGGACATACACATAGATACCTGCATATAGAATAACACTGGAAAATCCATTTCCAAGCATTTAGGAAAAGGAAATTCCAGCTGCGTTAATGTGAACTTGCTTTAATAGCCACCTTGTGAAAACCATGCAAAAAACAAAAGTGACAAATACAACAGAAACCTTTAACCTTGAGTTGTCTCCACATTACTCCAAGGCTTTTTGTAACAGAACTTCTTGAACACATTACCACTATTCACTATTTCCCACTCAGCACCTCCTCCCAGCTTGTTTCCAAATTCATATTATGTCTTGATCATCTCATAAAACCTTTTCACCTTTACTCATTCTCCTACCAGATCACCACAGGTTTGAGCAGTTCCTTTTACTTTGGCTCTTTTTCATCTCTGTAGACATTCTAACTACATGAGCTCATCTCATTCCAGGCCTTTAAATAGCATCTGGGTGCTGATGACACTACTCACATTTAGACCTCCTTTCCTTTCCTACACTACTCACACTTAGACTTCCTTTCCTTCCCTGACCCCTGACTTTCAGAATAGTAGGGAAGATAAGATTAATGGCCACCTCTACTTGGATCTCTGTTTCCAACAAAAGTGGAATTCCCACCTCTCTTTTCTTCCCCATCGAGTTAAATGACCCACCACTTACACATTCACTAGAACCAAACTCTACTTGTTCCTTCCCTCCTCATCTACATGTCAGCCTTCACTATGATAACCCACTCTACCTTCTGAGAAAAATTTGAATTTATCTTTTCTCCATCCTTGCTGTGTTGTTATAGCTATTCTATTGCTTGGTGCAAACCCTGTATCTCCCTTGTTTCCCATATTCGTACCTGTGTACATCCTTACTCTGCACATCTTTTCTACACATCAACCAAGATAAGATTTCAAAAATGAGCATCAAGTTGTGTCAGTCGACCTCAAAACTCTCCATGGATTCCAGTGTTATCATGGTAAAGTCCCAGCTCTTTTATCTTGGCATGAACTAGTCTCTTCAACTGTCCCCGTTGTCCATTCTAGACTCCTATCCCTGCCTCTGACACCACAAACTCCTTCTTGAAGCATAACTTTAAAAAATTATATTTTATTTATTACAGAGAGAGGCAGATAGAGAAAGAGACAGATACAGAATGGGCATGCGAGGGCCTTTAGCCACTGTAAGCAAACTACAAATGTATGTGCAACTTTGTGCATCTGGCTTATGTGGGATCTAGGGAAATCAAACCTTGGTCCTTTGGCTTCATAAGCAAATGCCTTAACCACTAAAGCATCTCTCCAGCCTAGAACTTTTATACTTGGTATCCTTTCTGCCTTCGGCCTAAGTGGATGTCTTCTACTTAGACATGAATCAAGATGGCCTGGTGGCATATGCTATAAGCCCAGAACATAAGAAGGTGAGGCAGCAGAGTCACAAGTTTGAGCTCACCTGGGCTACAATAGTGAGAACTTTCCCCCAAAAAGCAACTTTTTCCCAAAGAAGAATAAAATCAAATAAATATCAAAACAAGACAAAAACGTTTTCCTTGCAAAGGATTATGAACTTTGTTGAACATACAGGAGCATATATGATCTAGGACCCAAACTAGAAAGATGTTAGCTGAAAAAGATGCGAAGCAGGCAGTACTATATCCATTCACAATTTTCACAACACTTCCAGTTCCATAAGATAAAAAAGTGGTCCTTGGCATTTCAACTTAAAATAAACTAAGCAAAAATTTTAATGGGAAGATGTTGGTTGAATGTGACAGTGACACACTATAATTCTCAATCCTTTCCAAATAGCTGATAGATTTTAAATTCCTCAACTACAGGATAAAAAGCAGTGGGGAGAAAGAAAGAAATCTTTAGCTTACCACTTTAACTGAAAGCTAAAATCAAAAGAAGGTTTGGTATGACAATGTTCTCAAGAGTCACATCACTGAGTATTGGTAGGAGTAGTGTTTCTATTTTCCACATTTGGTACCACTTGTATTAGTTTGTTTTATTTGGAGTTCCTAGTAGCAATGCCATTTTGGATCATGGTCACTCATAGTTTTGTATTTCATGTCTTCACTAAGTAATGTTGCCAAGTTTTCATAGGAGTTCATATCCATTATAGAATTACCCCTGATGAGGGTAAATGTTGGTCCTTTTAAACAAGAACAGACATCCTGACCTTATCCTTCTCATGTTTTCATTGATCAAACTTAAAATAAGCATCAAATATTATCAAGCCCATTTGAAATATAGAGGAAAAAAGGCATAGTTATTGAGACATAATATTGAGATTTAGGTTATATTCAGAGTTAGAATGGCCTTATGAATTTATCACATAATCTCCATGTTGTAGGAAATTTCTTATGCCTTACCCACATGTCTTGCCATAGTGTAGGACTATCTTCCTTTGCTTTTAACTAGGATCAAGTCCACAATTTCTTTATTTTTTTTACAAAGAGAGAAAATTGGTGTACCAGGACCTCAGCCATTGAAATCTAACTCCATATGCTTGTGCCACCTAGTAGGCATATGCAACCTTGCACTTGCCTCACCTCTATGCGTATGGCTTTCATGGGACATGGGAGTCCAACTTGGGTGCTTAGGCTTTGCATGCAGGTGCCTTAACCACTACAATTTCTTATACATATAAAACTAAATTATTTGAAACTATTCAGTTTCTAGGATTCTATCCCTCTACATTGCGGCTTTAGGAACCAAAGGTTAACAATCTTAAGCAATCATCTCCATAAGCTATCACAAAAGATATTCAGTGTCCTGAGGGCAAGGACCCAAGGTCATCCTTGGGGCATCTATATTACACTATATTTACCCATGCTTATCAGTGTGTAGGGCATGATCTATATAATGATCAAGAGGTAGTTAATGTTTTGCGTTGAAGGTAGTTGTAGCATTCAATCTTCAGAAATATTGCCCATAGCAACAACAGTTTGCTCTTTACCTGTATGATGGCAAAACAATGGGTGTTTTGGAACACCCACTTTACAGAAATTTTAGATAACTGAAACTTCTCCAGTGCATAGATGAGAACTAAAATAGCCTTTATATGCAATGCTAAATGCATACATATTTACATAACTTTGCACTCTCTCAAACCTGCAAACTTGAAATTGTGTCTAACATGGACTCACATCACAGGGTGCAAACACATATCATGCAGCCACTTTTGTTCAATGTTTGTCATTCAATTCTAAACCAATGCAATAAAACTGCCTGTTACGATTTTTAATCCACAAAGCTTAAACATACATAGATTCAAAAAATCATCTTTTTCTTTTAATTTTCCAAAAAGCAAATACCCACAAATACTAAGACTATAATCATCCCACCCGCAACAGCCAGACACAAGGAGCTCCGGATCCTATAGTGGCAACTACTGCATAATCTAGCCCACATAAGGACCAAATTTATACCAGGACTAGATAGTGCACTTCCTACATTTAAACGGTGATCCGAAACTCTACATTTGGCCCTTACTAAAAGCTTTTTTAGTTATCCTTCAAATCTTCAGGACAAAATTAGCATTTGCAATACATCCTGCATACCACACAGTTTCATTCAGAACTCCCTGAACAGCACTCCCTAGACAGGAGGCTCTGCCCTCCCCCACTCAGCATCAGGGCTGCACTGTCTCATGACAGTTGCTGAAGCTATCTGTGACCACCATCAAACCTCAAGCTTGAGGGAGGAACTTTCTTCTGCATCCCAGAGTCCCCCAAACCTCATCTGTCTCCTAACACACATGCCAAGCTGTGTTCTGTGTTCTGTGATGGCCTGAGGATTGTGTACAGACCTGACATACTCAGCACCAGTCACAAAGCAGGTACCTTTTAAGGTTGGCCAAAAGGCAAGTACATTGTCATGGAGAAGAAGCATTAAACCTTCTCAGCATGTCACATGAATAAACATACAGGACCATTCAGTGGGAAAGTCTGAGTGGTGGTGAAAAGCTATTCCTACTGTTAAGAAATTTGAAACTTCTAAACTTATGCTATAGCCTCTGAAGTGTCATTGTGATAGTTAATCATGATTCCTAACTTATGGGATTTCAAATCACCATGAAAACAAATGGGGAGGGAGGCACACCAGTGAAGGACCTTCTAGAAAAGGTTAATTGAGGTGGGAAAACATACCCTAAATGTGTCACCATTCCATGGACTGCAGTCCCCAACTAAGTAAAAAGGAGAAGTGAGCTAAGCACCAACATTCCCTCACTGCTCTCTGGCTGTGAACTCAATGTGACCAGTCACCTCCATTCCTCCTGTCATGCATTCCCTCTATGGCAAACTATATCCCCTACTACTGTAAGCAAAAATAAGTCCTTCCTCACTAAAGTTGCTTCCTGTCAAGTATTTGATGACAGTAATGGGAAAATAATTAATACATCCACTTAAGAATAACTTAATTTCTGCCCTAGCATAAGATATTAAAATATTTGGTATTTGCTCTGTTGGCACAAAACTCCAAACCCAAACATAAGCAATGTTCCCAAGATCCTGGAATAGAGAGGAAATGCTATACTTCTAAGTCAAGGGGAAAAAAATCAAAAAGTTGAACTAAATACAGCTCCTTTCCACATTGAATGCAGATAAATACTTTACTTATCACCTATGAGCTCTAGCTTCATTTGTAACATGGCCAAAGTGACAATTATTTCTAGAGTTTGATAGAAAAAAAACCTGAAAAATGAAATAACTAACATGAAAGCTATCCAAAACAATGTGAGCTCTTCATGAATTCATAAAATTTTCCGTCCATCTTTCCAAATTACAGACACATGTGCATAGCTCAGCGACTGACAGCCTCATGCTTGTATCCTACACATTGAAATCAGGGTGTTAGGGTACCGTTGGATACCCCTTACAGGCTATAGGTGCTCCCATGGTACAAGAAGTCAATGATGTTTTTACAACATTCATACTTTGCTCCTACATGTGAAGTGGATTTTTATATGACTATATGATCTTTCCATCAGTTCACAAAATCCATACTTTGTCCCAACATGGGAACTAGATTTTCATATGATTATATGATACTGGCATCAGTTCACAAGAAATTTTTTTTTTTTTTTCCCAAGGCAGGGTCTCACTCTAGCTCAGGCTGACCTGGAATTCACTATGTAGTCTCAGGGTGGCCTCAAACTCATGGCAATCCTCCTACCTCTGCCTCCCTAGTGCTGGGATTAAAGGCATGCACCACCACACCCAGCAAAAATCTCTCTTTTTGAGAAGCTGTGAAGCCAGGCATTGTGGCCCAGGCCTATAATCACAGCACTTGAGAAGCTGAGGCAATAGGATAATGAATTTGAGGCCAGCATGGACTACACACACACACACACACACACACACACACAACACACTACAGCTATAGCCCTTGTGTTGCTAAGAGCTAACCAAGGAAACCTCTTAGAGGAACATGAGGGCTTACAAAGGCTTTTCAAATTTCTATTTCTCAAGCTAAATGGTAGGTACAAGACTACTAATTTTATTACTACTATTCTTTAAACTGGACACAAGTCTCTACAGATCATTTAGGATGTGGGATGTAGTTCCTATTTTAAAGGGGTATAATCTTAGGAGACTGGATCAAGGATTCTAAGCACAGAAATGCCAGTGGAGTTTGACTAAGGATAGCACATATATTCTTTTGTCTACTTGTGGATAAATTTTTTTTTTGAGTTACTGATGATATTTTAAAGGATTTACAGTTCAATACTTAGGAGCCATGTTTTGAATTTCTGAATGCCTATAAACTTCAGAAATGCCTATGCACATGATCCAAAGGCATATATCCAAAACAAACAGTACACTGGACTAGAGATAAGCACATGTCAGTGCTGTCCCTTAGTCTTGACCGACAACGTCAAGAGAATTGAAAGCTAGCTTGAGAAGTATTCAGAAAGCACAGGATTGAGACCAGGTGGCAGTTTGTCTAACAGCCTCCTATCTTTGCTTACTAGGGCAAAAGAAGGACAGAGGCTATTTTAGGTCAGCAGAAAGCCGTCAAATCAACACTGCTCCTGTCTTCTCCAGCCGTCTCTTGGACTCACATTTCCCCCAGCTTTCAGTATAATACAGGCAATGAATAAACACCAATAATGTAACTAAATATTTGTTGAAAGAATATTATTGTAGTCCCAATTAAAAAAAAATATCTATGGAGCCATCTGTAAAGGTTTAAGTAGCACTGATAAACTTAGTAGTTATTGATCATGATGGTGGTATACTTTGCAATGTGCAATGTGCAAATCAATTACAGATGTTTCTCCTACGAAATCACAACCACAAAGTGTCAGAAGACTGAGGAGAATAGCCCGGGAAGCAGGCGGAATGATTCCCTGGGCACCTGCCCCAGACATACGTGAGGAAGGGTCCCGAAAGCAGAGGAAACACAGTTACACAGAAGATGACAGACAACCTAACACACTTTTAGTTACTTTAGGTGCTCTGTGCTTCAGAATACAGAACTGTTCTTCATTTCAGAATTTATTCCATTTATGAAGCATCATAATCTTGGTAGAATTCAGAGCTAAGTTTTAAGCTGGCCCTAGAAGCAGAAATAGCAGTGGAGCGATGACTGGAGTGCCATACAGTTACACACACCAGCACTTCTTGCCGGTGCGCCACATGTTTTCAACCAGCAATATAAAGCCTACAGTTGGAGGCAGCATGCCAACCCATTTACTTATAACACAGTAGTGTGGTTCACCAAATCCGATCAGCTACACCAAAGCCTTTTCATTTTGAAAATTCAAGAAAAAAAAAAAAAAAACCACTTCTTTTCCTTAAGGAAATCAAGTAAATAATAAGTTACACTTCACGATACTTAGTCATTTAATATCTCACATGGCTTATCTGGCAAAGCATGTATGTGAAATAAAGTTATGAAACTGTTTTCAATCAATGCACAGGGTGAACTAAAGCAACTTTGGGAGCAAATGAGGGAAATAAATGGTTAACTGCCAGCACACACACTCATGCTGGAGGACACAAAAAGGTTCACAGCAGTTGTTAAATTCATTTAGAGAAACTCACTTTATTTTTCCAACAGAGCTCTCACCAGCTAATCTGTGTAACAGCCTGCGGGAGTCTTAATATTCTCAGCAGGATCAAGATTCAGGCCACACTGATTCAGCCATTTAATCTTACAAGAGAACAATATTTGGCAGGAAAAGACCCCACAGCACTGAGGGGACATCCCAGTGGTTCGTTATCAGCACAGACTGGGCCAAGAACACTGAAGACAGAAACCAAACCCCACGCATCAGTCTTTCCATTTCTCCTCACCAGCTTTGTAGTCAAAATACACACGAGCACTCTTCGTATGTGTGAAAGCACACACATGGCCTATGCACAGGCAGCTATTTCAGACATGTGCATGCTTTTAAAGGGGAAAATGGTTTCTTAATATTATCAGTCCTGCCATGAAAGACTCAAAATTTAAGTAACACTATAAAATTGGAGGAAGGAGGAAAGACAAATGAAAAATATAGTTTTACTTTTTACTTTTTAACTTTTCCTAAGCACTGCTGTAGTTGCCTTCACAGTGCTCAACTACCTGACCAGGAGCAGTGTGTAGGAGAAAAGGATTTATTTTGGCTCCACGAGGTCAGGCGACAGCACGGCAGAAGAAGAGGCGGGAGGTCGCCACTCCCACAGCAGGAGGAAAACAGTAGCAAAAGAGTGAGCCGACTCACGCAGGTACACTCTCTCTCAAATAAATAAATAAAAATTTAAAAAATAGATTTGTTTCTTTAGCCACCCATCTTGCCTCAACTCATAATTTAGTAATGGTATTTCTCTATGCACCCTACAAGAATGTCCCTCTCCCTTGGTATGTTCATCTCTCCTTTCTTCTCCCTCATAAACTTTCTAATGTGCCCTCCTCCACTAGCTCCTCTCTGGGATACTCCATGCGTCCCCGTGTGAGCATCAAAAGTGGTTTCTTTCTCATGAAACCAAAAGACCTGCTATAGTGTGAAGCCCGTAGCCTATGTCTACTGAAAAACACGTGCTCATTCAAGACAACTGTGAAAGCAACTTCAACTTTCTCATCAAAGCACCACATTCTGGAAGATTAAATCATCAAACTGAAACAGGGCACAGGGGTCAATGCAGAGCAGGGTTCCAGCTACTCAAGAGGCTGACACAAGAGGGTTGTTTGAACCCAGGAATTTGAGACCAGCCTGTGAACAAAGGAGGAACCTGATTCTAAAAACAAGTAAAACTAGGAATTGCAGCTTGTCCCCAAAGACTACGCAACAATTACATAACAAAAATAAATATTTAAAGCACTTTAGGGGAAATAATTCTCTAAATCCACAATGAATGAGTCCAGGGCTATAGCTCAGTGGCAGAGCACCTACCTAGGATGACCCCCAACACTGAATAAGAAAAGGTTGAGGAGCTTAATTTCTGAGTAATTTTATCTTTTTATCTAAATCCACATACCTTTTCTAGCCTGCTTAAACACAGCTAAATTTGAGTAATTCTGTAATTGTAAGAATGTACTAATACCAAGTTTAATTTAAAAGGTTAAAAGTTGATTTTGTTACAGTCAGCATAGCCACAAAAGGAAAATTGACAGCATTCTTTCCCTGTCCTCTGAATTCAATAAGTCTGGAAGTCTCCACATGAGCCACAGGACCTTAAGTCAAAATCCAGAGCTATCTTTGTACAACAGCATGCAGGACTGACTGCCCAGAAAAGAGTAGTGAGGCTACTGATCACGGCATAAAATAAAGCCACAGAAGAAAGCATGAGCAAAAACACAAAGAAGTGCAACTTTCTTGACATAATCCTAGGAAAATTAAATGTGAAATATTGAACACATCATACACACATGCACTTCCAATATCCAAATCATGTTCTCTAATTATACACACTGATCTTGGGTTAACACCAGGTTGAATTGTATTTGTACAATGGCTCCCTTGAATAATGACTTTATAATAACCTAAAATAGGCAAGTGTTACTATTGCTAAGAAAGTTAAACAAAGCAAGTTTAAAACTCACCTCTCAAATCCACTGAAATTGTAATTATTAATGATAGTCAGGAGTACAAAAACGCTGATGTAAGACTGTCAGCTTTACTTTAACATTCAGAATATTCTTGCCATTTATTCCAAAATAAAATGAAACCTGGAAGAAAATTTAGACACTTTCTAAGTTTGAATTCTGCATACTGGGCTATAAATGAAGACATTTTCTGAAAAGACTAGTCTTTATTAGACTTCCCAGTAATGTGGGCAGGTTTCTGTCTTTTGTCTCAATTCCCTGTTCTCGTTGTCATTCAAATCTGCCCAAACCAAACTGCCTGGCCAGGGCATGCAAAGTCTGTATTCTGAACCACATGTGACAATAGCTCAAAACCATAAATAAAACAAGGTTTGGGGTTTGGAAATTGGATCCAACAGGAATACTTTTTAAAGACTGTTCAAGTTAAAAACAGGAGAAAAAATTAAAACCGGAGGGTAAAAGTTTTCTGGAATGGAGCAAATAGAAGGCTATAAACTGATGTGATCACAGCTCAGTTATATCCTCATGTAGAGCTTTCCAACCACCTTTACCAAAGTCACCTCAGAATATCCCTGTGATACATGCAGACTATGCTACACTCTGTCCTCTTGTGGACATACACTCAAGCCCCAGCCACCAACGTGAGTGCATTTGTAGAAAGAGCTTTTAGGGATCTAACCAGGGTTAAGTGAGATTACATGGGTAGAGTCTCCACTCCATTAGATTGATGTTCCTATAAGAAGAGGAGACACCAGCTCTCCCCTCACTGACCCCTGCAAATACCAGGGTAAGGTCACATAAATAACAGGCAACAGCCTGCAAGGTAAGGGGGAACTCTTGCCAGAACCCAGACCTTCTTGGCCTTAGGATTCAGGTCCTATAAATGTGGAAAAAATAAACGTCTATTGTTTTAGCCACCCAGTCTGTGACAGTTTTGTGACAGCAGTTTGAATATGAAATGACCCCCATAAGCTCATGTACTCAGGTGGTCCCCTGGTCCCCAGTGGTACTGTTTTAAGGGGCTGTCCATTCCTTGGGACATGGAGTCTGGGTAGCACAGATTCGACACTAGGGGCAGGTCTTGGAGGTGACTACCAATTTGGGTTCCAACCAGAACTCTGCTTCTTGAGCCACTGAGACGCGAAGACGCTGTGGCTGTGTGTAGAGGTCCTGTCACTACCACGCCTTCCCTGCCTTGGTGGACTGAGAGCCTCTGAGTCATGAGCCAAAATAAACCCTTCTTCCTGTAAGTGACTTCTGTCAGGTATTTTGCCAAAGATCAAAAATAGGGAATATACAAACCATGCAGATGTTGTGAGTACTAAACTTGTAGAGACTTCAGTTAGATACCTGAAGAAGGTCTCTGACAACAGTGCCTTAGATTAGTGGCAGCCCATGCACTTTTCAACAGAATGAAAATCTTAGGAGACACATTAGGGAGACAGAGGCTATGACTTACTGGAGACATATTGATACAATCTTTCAATAAAATTACAGGACTCACTGAATACCCTGAGTACCCAAGCAGCACAAAATGAAAAGTAAATATTTTGAAGCAGCATGAAAGAGAATGTCAAAATTCAAAACTTTTGTGTACCTGTGTGCAAATACATATGGCAGCCAGAAGGAAACTCTGGGTATTAATCTTCAACTATCATCCACCCTTTAGAGACAGAGTTGTTCACTTACAACTAATGGCCTAGAACTAATCAGGCTAAAATGGCTGGCAAGGGAGCTCCAGGGACCCACCTGTCTCTGCCTGACCAGCACTGGGATCACAAACATGTGTCACCATGCTTGGCTTTTTAATTTTTACAAGTGAGTACCCTTGCAGACAGGGGTTTCATGAGAAAGAATATACAAAAGTAGCTGTTATTTTAAAAACCACCGCCTCATTCATCTATTCAATAAGCATTTGCTTGACATCTGCTGTATATCAAGCACCACTTTAGGCATGGGTGATCTTGCATCAAAGGAAATACTAGTTCTGTTCTCTCTTGTGGCACTTATCCCAGGAAAGGTTTAAAGTGTCAAGACTGAGAAGTAGATGCAAAACAAAAACTCTTCAGAAAAAAAAAAAAGAGGAAGGAATAAAAGTACCAATTCAGTTGCTTTCAACTTTAGCAACACATTAGGTCACACCCTCATGGAGCACAGCCCCTATGGGAGTGGAGACTAGAATGTAGCTATGAAGCAGTCTGCAAGACAGGTGGCACAGAGCTCAACATCAGGGACTGGTCTGGAGCCTCTGAGCCAGGGTGGATGGGAAGAGGGGCAAAGAGCCTTCCAGACAGAAGAAGCATGGGGTGCTGGGGGCTGGAAGGCCATCTAAGTTCAGGGTCTCAGTTATCACTAAACCATAGAGAGCCTTAACTTTCATGTAAAAGGTTAGCTATGGGCAGATTCTAAACACAACAATGGCATAATCAAATGAATTTGCAAGAAACTATATGCAGAATGACCAAACAAGGAGCAGTGACAGCACAGTGAAAGGAAACAGTCCAGAGGCTGTGCTAGAAACCCATGCAAGGGACAGAGATAGGGACGTATCCTTAACCCAGACGGTAACAAGCAAACCAAGTCCAGAGCACTATAACAAGCATTCTTGGAGACACATAAAACAAACTGACAACAACGTGATCTTCACCTACCTGAGTTTAATGAAGATATTTAGACATATGAAATGCTAATTATAACCAAATGTGAGCTATAATGCATGAGTGGTATAAGTAACAGTCATACATTATAAAGCACTATACTAATTATAATTCAGAGGTGAGGAAGACCACTGTAGCTGGCCACTGAGTGTGTGTCTTGGTCAGGAGGTCAGGATGTCATTTAAGATAGTGTGAAATTGGTCTAAACAAGAAGTGATCCATGCAAAAGTTCAGAACATAAGTCCAGGCCAAAATGAAATGGGCAAACAGTGAAATTGACAGGAAATGAAAACAAGCTAGGAAATAGCTGAGGGCAATTGTGTAGGTTCCTTGGAATCAGGATGAAAAGATTTAAAGGACAGACTATCTTGATCAAAGTAGTGGCCCCTCTGTATCTGCCTCTTTCTCTCTCTCTCTAATAAGTAAAATATAATAAGAAAAAAATTACTGCATGAAATGACACAGGAAAATGACCCAAAAACAGTGAACTGAAAGGGATGGAGAGAAAGAATTTCATAAGAGAAGTGTCTTAATCAATCATTTGTTAGATCCTTCGCCTCTGTCTCCAAGCAGAAATCACAGGTGCTAATTCTTGTATTCTGTGGTGAGTCCCAAACCTTTCCTGCACTTAGTGGCATTTTAACCCCTGCTCTTGCCATGCACAAGCAATTACTAGTCTGGGATGTAAATGTTTCTTTAAGTGACGGTGGCTAAAAAAATCTGAGGATAAAAAGAAGAAATAGGCCTTTGAAGTTCTACTTGACATGGAAAAATAAAGCAAAATTGGGCATGAGGGAATCCATGAATGGGTAAGGAAGAGCCAATAGGTCATTCCCCATATACTTTTCCCATGAAAGTATAAGTATCCCTCTAGAAATTGTTTCTCTAAGGAAAGATTCTATTCAGTGGGTCTGATTAAACATATTGTTCTCCAAAGTAAATGAATATTCATGAGCATATATTGGACATAGTAAGAAAAATGTGCTATTGCCATTGCTCTATCATCTTCGTTAACATATTTGATCTCTTCCTTCAAAAATAGCACTCCTGGCCCACTACAACGTGGTATAACATTGGTGTTACTAGTTGAGAAGAACTAGAGGTAATCTAAAAATTAGAGCTTTATAAAAACCTGGGCTCAATTCCCCCAGAACTCACTTAAAGCCAGATGCTAAAAGTGTCCGTGGATCTGGATTTCATTTGCAGTGGCTAGAGGCCCTAGTGTGCCATTCCCCCTCTCTCTCTCTCTCTCTCTCTCTCTCTCTCTCTCTCTCTCTCTCTCTCTGCTTGCAAATAAAAATACTTGTTTTTAATTTGAGCTTTAGAGGGTTTATATCTTAGCCATCAACCTCATAGGCAACACTATGTTAAAAAACACAATTATAAGTTATAATAAAATGTCATCCATTTTCCTTTCAAACTATAGTAAGTATTCAAAATCAGAAGTTTCCATATAAATTATTCCTTAGTTATAAACGTTAACATTTCTTATATTAGGAAGAAAATTAGTAAGTAATCCATTTGAGCACTGAATGCCTATCTAATTTTTATCTTCTGCTTCTTAAAAAAAGAAACTCCTTTTTATGTTTGCTAAATATAAAAAGAAACTTCTATGTCAGTCGTTCTGATTCATACAAGACCTAATTGCCTCCTACAGGATAATTTTGCCACCAGTTTACAATTAGCATGCATTTCTCATGCATGAGTTGACCCAATTACATAACAAATTTTGCCTTTGGGGATTTTTTTTTTTGACTGCCTGTCTTCTGTCCACCATACAACTCAATTTCACACTGTCAGCAGCCTAAATATGGTTACAGTCAGTCTCTGTCAAAATGATTTATTTAAATTACAAGCAGATACCAAATCCCTAGATAATCATTCTACCCTCACACATTCACCCTTGCACTCAACCTAACTTTGAATTGAATCTTTTAATAATCCATAGAAACGATATTCAATTATTAGGCAATGCTTAGTTCTAATAATCTAACATTTTGAAGCTAACTCACAAAGTCTTGGGGAACTAAATCAGCAGTATCTATGTAAGCTTATTAATGAGCATATAATTTATTTTACCTTGTAGGTCAATGAAAAATTATGAGGTTATATGAAAAAAGTTAGAATTAATTACATTTAAATATCAAATTACACAAAGGTTTTGATCTTAACTCTGCTTGCAAAGCAAGCAAGCCTCTGTTATGAATGGGTATGCTAAACTGAAAGTGGTAACAAAAAAGCATACTTAACAGGATATATAATCAAAATTATAGGTATTGACAGGGCAAAGGAAATAGGGCATGGAAAACATGACATAGTCTGTAGGGAAGTGATGTAAGGACACAGAATCACTTACGTGGGCACACAAAACTTTTCCCATTGTGTCAAGGACAAGCACAGTCCTGACAAATCCAATAATGGTGCACTTTCTGTTTCAATCAATCTATAACATATGTGATTTTCTCATTGGTTTCTTCTTTCCTCTTCCTCCCCAAAAAAAAATTAAAAATAGGTACCTAGATATTACCTACAGCACATACTCTAAAGATACGCTTGGGCTTCACTGCACCGCATATCCGCAGACAGCCTCTGCGAGCTGGAGCGCAGCTCCTCGAGGGGGTCAGCAGACAGAAGGAAGCGCAGCCGTCGTCCGGGCAGCCGCACTAGCCAGCAACACCTGCAGAGCATTCTGCTGGCGCACAGCACCCCCGGTGCCCTCTGCTTAGAAACCTACAGGTGGGCACCACCAAAACCAGCAACTGAGATTTGGATAACCCCTATAAGCTGAGGCTATGTAAAAAGGACAAAGGGGTTTTACTTTTTAGTATTACTGACAGGCATAGTATTCCTCCACTCAAACCTATCTGTACATTGTGTTTTTAGAACATCTTCCTGAAACATTTAAAAAAAAAAAAAAACACAAAGATGCATAAGGACATTTCTGAATTCACACTCCAGAATTGGGGGGAAAAGATAGGGACAGATGGCAACTAAGGGACTTAATTGTGAAACTCCAAAGGACACACTTCCTAAATCAGCAACGAATGCTATAATTGAAACTTTGAAGCCTTATCTTCAGTGAAATGACTCAACTGCATATCCTAACTTCGTTTAATGCTTGTTTCGATGGCCAGTGCCTAAGTAGCCAGTATAACTCCATCCAAATGTAAATACACTGAATAAAATGAATATGTCTTCTGCAATGTCACTGGGAAAAAAAAAAAAGAACTTTATTTTAAAGCTATGTTCTGTTTCTTTCCAACCATTAAGTCAATTCTGAAACCCAGCTCTTGTTCATTCTGAATCTATACTGGGTAACATAGTGGAAGAATCTTAGATGGCAGTATTTAATAAATCATCCATATCCAATATGTTGTCATTACAGGTGCCAAAAGCAAGAAGGCAGAGCTAACCCACTCATTTCTTTTATTACACACAATTTGAAATTTATAGTTCTGCTTTACCCCACACCTCAGTAACATTTGCCGACACAGTGGGTATTTCCAAAGGATTTTAAATTTTAGACAGATGAGCATGACAGTGGCTAAAAATATTCCATAACACTGACACAAATACAGACACAAGCAATCAAAATGCCCATTCATCCATAACATATTACCCCAAACACCGAGGAGTTGTCATTAAATTAACTACATCATGTCTTTCTACTTTCTTCAATCCAAAGACATGAACAGCAGCTTGGAAAGAGCCATGAAATGTTCAAAGATAAAAATGAACTAAAAGCAAACTGAGAAAGTGGAGCCAAAGGAAAAATAGAGATAGTAAAAACCACTTATCTCACCCAGCTACATCAATCTATGACTAAACGCCACAGCCCCCAGTTCTAATCCCAGAAGCTCCAGCAGGAAGATTCTAGGACTAACCCAGTCTAGACACTTGCTCACCTTCTTCTTCTCAAAATAGACTTAATCCAGGCAACAGTGAAAATACCTCTCTAAAGCCAGGAGTGGTGGCACATGCCTTTAATCCCAGCAAAGGAAGCAAAGGTAGGAAGATCACCATGAGTTCGAGGCCAGCCTGAGACTACATAGTGAATTCCAGGTCGGCCTGGACTACAGCAAGACCCTACCTTGAAAAAGCAAAAAATATGCCTGTCTTAGCCATTATTGTTCATTAGGTTTAAATGAAAATAGCATGGAAGATGAGACTAATAAAAGCATTTTGTAGACCAAGTTAAATTTCTAATAGAAATAAATTATAAATAAATAATAAATTCACCAAACCTTGGAATATTTCACAGTGGATTTTAACAAATATACTGTGAAATATTATTTTACTGCAATCCAAAAATTAATAAGCCTCATCACAGCTAAAATAACTCTTATCAGACTGTCACAATTGCTAATATCAAGAGACTGTAAAAAGGTTGTCTTTTTTAAGATGTTTTCTAAATCAGATGTTTTCAAAATTGATTATTATATAACTTAATAGGCTATAATCTATTGGTATTTTGTATAGGCTACTATGTATATGGTAAATACAAATTAATACATACCTTCATTATAAGAGGTTTTGAATAATTAAGAATGGATCTGCAAACGACCTCTGGTATTGAATAAAATGTATGTTCCTGCTAATGATAAAGGTTAGTGAAACAATCAGTTCTTTTCTAGTTAATTATGAACATTGACTTAATTTAAATATAAATTAAAAAGCTTACCTTTGAATGAACTGTAATTCTCATGTTTGCTGTCACATGGATGCCTTATGTAGAACTGTTTACTTCTTTGAGAAATTTCTATGCTTGTTGAAGATTTGTTATAACTGATTTTTGCAACATTGCCTTTTCTCATCTCCAAAAATGGATCAAATAAAGAAATGTGATTGAATATAACTGCCAGAGGACTGTATCTCTAATTTACATTGACAAACATAAGAAAAGGTTTTTGACCAGGAAGAAGAGTGAGGTAAGGGAGCTTCACCATTCCAGATGGGCACTTGGTGGAACCAGAAGGAGAACCAGGGTGTGTGTCGGGAGCTCGTCAAGTCTTTCTCTTCACCGAAAACAAGTCTTGACATTCAATGGAACACCTTAGAGTATGATCAAAGCTTCTTCCAACCCTCTAAATAAAAGTTTTAAACATCAAATATTGATGGCTTTGAGCTTAAGACAAGTTTTTTGCGAAGTACATACTACAAATATCGGCAAAATGTGTGTGTGCACATATATTTATGTACATATCTCATGATCAGGGCCCAGCTTCAGTGAGTTTAAATCCATCTGCTAATTAAACATTTTCTAGAAACCAAGGCTATAGCACATATGACAAGCAGATACACAAATTGCTTGAACAACAAACACAGTCTCATAAACAAATGGTATGAGTTTTGTGTGTTTGCTCATCACACACACATCTGACAATTGTCACTCATATTTCCTTCTGGATGTCAAAATTGACCCAAATATCTGTGGGAAAAAAAAACATTTTGACACACTTCATATACCACTTTGGAAGAAACAGAATCATACATATGAATTACAAAACTTAACAATGAGCTATTTACCCACCTTTGATAAATGCTAACTTAACATTTTCCTGTTTTCAGTATGCCTTCAACTTCTGCTCGTCTCAATTTTTGTTATAAAAATTATTACTGTAAAGAATATAGCTTTCAAGTAGAAAGTAACTAAGTGTACAAATGTTTATCTCAAAAATCAGATATAACATGATTCAACAAATATCTAAAATGTTAAGCCATATGCTCATAATTATCAAATATAAATTTTTTCACTATACTTTAATCTTATACATATGAGGTTTTATCATCATATATAACAATGTCATTATATATGTTATATGATAATATATATAATAACATGATATATATTTTATATGATTATCCACAGGAAAAAAATGTTAAGTTTTTACATTTAATTACAAAAATCTTCTTTCGGCAAAATTCAAAATTTAAGAACCATTCAAATTATAAGAAAAAGATATGTGTTATAATAACTGTTAGGCTACAGATAACTGTGATGAAATCAGGGCAGAGATCTATCAAGACAAGGATGAAACTGGAGTGTTTCACAGTAGACTAAGTAGTCCTCAGCTTCCACAGCAACAGGGCCAGCCCCTGCCTAATCGCCATCCCCATCCGGGCGACACCAGAGCTGCCACACCGTGGAGGGAAGGGCACCTACATTGCTGATTTGCTCCTGAGTCCTCTTCAGCCTCTGCAACTCAGGCGTGTCAGTCACAATGCTGAAGCCCCTTCCTTTGCTTTCTTCAAAATCTCTTTTGTACTTGACCTAAGGAGGAGGAAGGAAACAAAAGAAAACTCTGAAAGAGCAACGCAAACCCAGAGGAATCACAACCCTGTTCAGGATAGGGGAAAGGCAGCAGCCCATGGAGCTGCTAGAGATGGAGGCCAATTGCTACCAACAGCATCTCAGCAAGAGGCACAGGGAAGCCAGGGCCTAACAAGACCACCTGGCGATGTCCCAGCAACTCAGCTGCTAGTGTGTCTTCCAGCTAGTTACTTACCTACACTGACCGCGCTGGTTTCATCTGTTGCATGGTGACCACCACAGCAGCTAGGATGTGTGTACATGTATGTGTACAGGTGATCACGTATGTGCATACATATGTATGTGGAGGCAGAGGTTGGTATCGGGTGTCTTGCTTCATTACTCTCCACCTTATTTTTTGAGATAGGATCTCTGAATGAACCTGGAGCTCACTCATTCAGCTAGATTAGATAGGTAGAAAGTTCTGGAGATTCTCCTATCTCCCTCTCCTCATCACTTAGATTACAGGCATGCATCGCTGCTCACGGGTGCTGGGAATACAAACTCAGGTCCTCGTACTTACATAGCAATCCCCTTTGTACATTGAGCCATCTCTCAAGCTGCCAACAATAGAACCTATTTAATCAGTTGGTAGGAACAAGTAAGTTTGTCTTAATAACTATTGTTGTCATCGACAACAATGCTACAACTAAAGAAGAAAAAAAGTGGATCTTTTACTCTCAGGCTTGTCTTACCACTTAGAAGCTGTACTTCCCTTGAGAGGAGCGACAGAGTCAAGAGCAATCCCTATCTGCAAGCAGCTTTTATTCTACTTTATAAGACAAAGCATGTGGACACAATTACACCAGTCTGTATTGCCAGATGCTATGTGTACAAATGAAAATATGTACAAAGTAGGCCATACCGCAGAATTAGAAAGCTTCTCACACAAGCCCTTGGCACACTGTCTGCAGAAGGTCCTAAGGCCCTGGACAGTGGCTGGCACAGAGGCACGTGTACCTGCAATCCTTGCACTCAGGAGGCTGAAGAGCTCCAGCCCAGCCTACGCTTCGCAGCCAGCCTCTGTCTCAAATCCAACGCTAGGGACAGGGCTCCAGTAACAGGGCATTTGCCCAGCACGTCTGAGCTCTGGGTTTGATCCTTGGCATCACAAACAAATAAGAGAAAGAGACTTCTTTTCAGTGAAGCCAAGTCTTGCTCCTTCATAATGAACCTGGTTCAGTGACAGTTTAGTCTTGCAGAGTTCCATCTGCTGACAGTACTGAGCGTATTAATGACTGAATGATCACATCCCTCTATTCTTTACTTTGGTGTGCATATGTGAGTAGTGTGTGAGTGTGTTGGTGTGTGTGCTGTATACACAACAGATACATGTGCCCCCTGCCCACATATGGAGGCCACAGGAAGATGCCAACTGTCTTCCTCTGTCGCTCTTCTGCCATATTTCTTTCAGACAATCTCTCACTGAACCTGGAGCTCGAACCCCAGAAATCCTCCTGTCTCCACCTTCCCACCCCCTGTGCGGGCATTAAAAGCACACGCGGCCATGCCTGATTCTTGTTATATGAGGGCAACAAGTGCTTTTACCTGCTGTGCCTTGTTCCCAGCCTTCTTATTCTTTTCTTTCAACTTAAATATCAAGAAAAATAGAAGCACATTTTGATAACCCTCATTTTTGAATTCAGAACGAAAAGCCCAAAGTTAACACTTAAATTATAGTAGCTTACACAAATAAAAACCACAACTGTGGGCTGGAGAAATGGCTTAAGGTTAAGCACTTGCCTATAAAGCCTAAGAACACTGGTACAAGGCTCAGTTCCCCAGGACCCTCGTTAGCCAGATGTACAAGGGCACACAGGCATATAGAGTTTATTTGCAGTGGCTAGAGGCCCTGGCACTCGCCTCTCTTTCCCTCACCCTCCCCCTTCTCTCTCTGTTGCTCTAAAATAAATAAATAAAGTCCCCATAGTTTTTAATAAGAATAAAAAATTAAACTTAAAAAAAAAAACCACAACTGTAGGTTCTGAATAAATTTGAAAAATTCAGAGTTGGACATGGAGCAACTGTATTTATTGAGTATTTGTTGAGTTGTGCCTGTATGTGTATGTGTGTGGAGGGGGTAAATACAAACATACACACACACACACACACACACACACACACACACACACACGCACACACATTTCTCTCAAGCCTGAATGCCACTATAGTACTTTTTTTGACAAGATGAACCTTGAGGGGGAAAAATAAAGATCTCCGGAGACAATGAATACAAAGATTTAGATAACTTATCACTTTTAGATTAAAGGTATCAATTTTTCTCACCATATGTTTTTTTAAATTAGTAACTCCTAAAACTCTTACTTTAACTATTGCCATAAATAAAAATTTCCACATATGGTAATATTTGATTCCAGATAAAACAGTGAGTTCAGCCTTCTAACCCACAATCTCCCAAGCATGTATGAAGGCATGCACAGCATATGTGTGAAGATACACATGGCACATTCTCTGAGTGTTGAGCATGCCTAAGCAGGGAAGCCACTCATTTTCTCTGGTTATGAGCACCAGCGGACAAGGAAGGAAAATAATGAAAAAACGAAGATGCAAGGTAACCATCCAACAGGCATGGAGATACCAAAAGACCAACCAAGACTTCCTTCCAAAGATTCAGCTTCAGAAAAGGCCCATAACTTGAAAACAAATTGGAGGAAATGCCTGAGAAAGATTTCAAAAGAATGACTGTAAATATGTTCAAAGAAGTCAGAGAACAAATCAAAGGAGTCAAAAAGGAAATCAAAGGAATCAAAGAAGACACAGGACACCAATTTCATGAAATAAAGGGGGCAATACAAGACATAAATAAGGAAATAGAAATAATAAAGAAAAACCAGTCAGAATTACTAGCAATGAAGAACACAGTTAATGAAATAAAAAACTGTAGGAAATCTCACCAGTAGAATGGATGAAGGAGAAGACAGAATATGTAAGCTAGAAGACCAGGTGGCAGATCTGATACAGGCTAACAAAGAAAAAGACAAACTTATAGAAAAGTATGAGGGGGAATTTCAAAATATTTGGGACACTATGAAAAGATCAAATATAAGAATTAAGGGCATACTAGAAGGAGAAGAATTCCACTCCAAAGGCATAGTAGGCGTCTTCAACAAAATCATAGAAGAAAACTTCCCCCAAATTGGGAAAGAGGTGCCAATGCAGATACAGGAAGCCTTTAGAACACCGGGCAGACAAAACCTGGAAAGAACCTCTCCTCGCCATATTATAATCAAACTTCCAAACACACACACCAAAGAAAAAATATTGAAAGCAGTTAGAGAGAAAAATCAAGTTACCTACAAAAGCAAGCCCATCAGGATTACAGCAGATTATTCAACACAAACTTTAAAAGCCAGAAGGACTTGGAGTGATGTATTCCAAGTTCTGAAAGATAACAACTGTCAACCAAGGTTACTTTATCCAACAAAGCTATCCATTCAAATAGACGGAGAAATAAGAACATTCCATGACAAAAGCAGGTTAAAGGAATATTTCAAGACAAAACCAGCTCTACAGAAAATACTTGATAGAATCCTCCATGCTGAAGAAAAGGAAAAGCACACATATAAGGAACCTGGAAAAAAACAGGCAATACTCAAATACTAGTTAACACAAGAGAGCAAAGGTAGAACCGGAAGCACAAAAAAAAAATGGCAAACATAAATACACACCTTTCAATAATATCTCTTAATATCAACTGCCTCAATGCTCCAACCAAAAGACATAGGTTTGCAGACTGGGTTAAAAAGCAGGATCCTACAACTTGTTGTCTCCAAGAAACTCACCTTTCTACAAAGCATGGACAATATCTTAGGGTGAAAGGTTGGAAAAAGGTGTTTCAATCAAATGGGCCTAGAAAACAAGCAGGGGTTGCTATCCTAATATCTGACAAGGTAGACTTCAGTCCAACGTTAGTCAAGAAAGATAAGGGCAGACACTTTACATTGATTAAGAGCACACTCCAACAGTAGGACATTACAAACCTAAACATATATGCACCTAACATGGGGGCTCCCAAATTCATCAAACAAACACTATTAGAATTAAGGTCACAGATAACACCAAACACAGTGGCAGAGGGTGACTTTAACACCCCATTCTCATCAATTGGCAGGTCATCCCGGGGAAAAAAATAAACAGAGAGGCATCAGGACTAAATGAGGTCATAGAAGGAATGGACCTAACAGATATATACAGGACATTTCATCCAAAGGCTGCAGAATATACATTCTTTTCAGCAGCACATGGAACATTCTCTAAAATAGACCATATATTAGGACACAAAGCAAATCTTAACAAATTCAGGAAAATTGAAATAATTCCTTGCATTCTATCTGACCACAATGGAACCAAACTACAAATCAGTAGCAATAAAGGCTATACAGCATACACAAAATCATGGAAACTAAACAATACACTACTAAATGATGGATGGGTCAATGAAGAAATCAAGAAGGAAATCAAAAAAATTATAGAGTCAAACGATAATGAGAACACAACATACCAAAATCTCTGGGACACAAGGCAGTTCGAAGAGGTAAATTTATTGCCTTAAGTGCCTAAATTAAGAAACTAGAAAGGTCGCAAGTAAAGGACCTAATGCTTCACCTTAAAACCTTGGAAAAAGAACAAAGCAAACCAAATATCGGTAGAGGGGAAGAAATAATAAAGATTAGGGCAGAAATTAATGAAATAGAAACAACAACAACAAAAAAAACAATCCAAGGGATTAATGAAACAAAAAGTTGGTTCTTTGGAAGGATAAACAAGATTGATAAACCCATAGCAAATCTGACCAAAAGAATGAGAGAAGAGACACAATTTAATAAAATCAGAGATGAAAAAGGTAACATCACAACAGGTTCCAGAGAAATTCAAAAAATCATAGGGACTTACTATAAAAGCATATATTCCACAAAGTAGGAAAATCTGAAAGAAATGGATGATTTCCTTGATTTATATGACCTACCTAAATTAAATCAAGATGAGATTAATCACTTAAATAGACCTATAACAAGCATGGAGATCTGAACTGTTATCAATAATCTCACAACTAAAAAAAGCCCAGGCCCAGATGGATTCACTGCTGAATTTTACCAGATCTTCAGTGAAGAACTAACACCATTGCTTCTTAAGCTCTTCCATAAAATAGAAAAAGAAAGAATCCTACCAAACTCCCTCTATGAAGCCAGCATCACCCTGATACCAAAACCAGGCAAAGATGGAACAAAAAAGAAAATTACACACCAATCTCCCTCATGAACATAGATGCAAAAATTCTCAACAAAATATTGGCAAACAGAATACAAGAATATATAAGAAAGATCATTCACCCTAACCAAGTAGGCTTTATCCAAGAGATGCAGGGATGGTTCAACATATGCAAATTGAGAAATGTAATACATTATATAAATGGATTGTAGGACAAAAATCACATGAATACCTCATAAGATGCAGAGAAAGCATTTGACAAAATCCAATATCCCTTCATAAAGTCCTACAGAGCCTGGGAATAGAAGGAACATATCTCAATATAATAAAGGCTATTTATGATAAGCCTACAGCCAACATATTGCTAAATGGGGAAAAACTGGAAGCTTTTCCACTAAAATCAGGAACAAGACAAGGGTGTCCACTGTCCCCACTTTTATTTAATATAGTTTTGGAAGTCGTAGCCATAGCAATAAGGCAAAAGACACACATAAAAGGGATACAAATTGGAAAGGAAGAGATCAAGTTATCATTATTTGCAGATGACATGATTCTTTACATAAAGGACACTAAAGACTCTACTAGCAAACTGTTAGAGCTGATCAAAACCTACAGGCATGTACCAGGATACAAAATAAATACACAGAAATCAGTAGCCTTCATATATGCTAACAACAAACACACAGAGTATGAAATCAGAGAATCACTCCCATTCACAATTGCATCAAAAAAAAAATAATAATAAAGTACCTTGGAATAAACCTAACCAAGGATGTAAAGAATCTCTACAATGACAACTTTAAAACACTCAAGCGAGAAATTGCAGAAGACACTAGAAAGTGGAGAAACATTCCTTGTTCCTGGATTGGAAGAATCAATATTGTGAAAATGGCAATCTTACCAAAAGCAATCCCTATCAAAATTCCAAAGGCATTCTTCAGGGAAATAGAAAAAACAACCCAAACATTCATTTGGAATCACAAAAAACCTCGAATATCTAAAATAATACTGAGCAACAAAAATAAGGCTGGTGGTATCACCATACCTGATTTTAACCTATACTACAGAGCCATAGTAACAAAAACAGCGTGGTACTGGCACAAAAACAGACACGTAGATCAGTGGAACAGAATAGAGGACCCATATGTAAGTCCAGGTAGCTATAGCCACCTGATATTCGATAAAAGTGCCAAAAATACTCATTGGAAAAAAGACAGCCTCTTCAGCAAATGGTGTTGGGAAAACTGGATATATATCTGTAGAAGGATGAAAATAGATTCTTCTCTCTCTCCATGCACAAGAATTAAGTCCAAATGGATTAAAGACCTTAACATCAGACCTGAAACTCTGAAATGGCTGGAGGAAAATGTAGGGGAAACCCTTCAACATATTGGTCTTGGCAAAGACTTTCTGAATACAATCCCAATTGCTCAGGCAATAAAACCACAGATTAATCACTGGGAACTCATGAAATTACAAATATTTTACACTGCAAAGGACACAGTGAAGAAGGCAAAGAGGCAACCTACAGAATGGGAAAAAAAATCTTTGCCAGCTATATATCTGATAGAAGATTATATCTAGGATATACAAAGAACTCAAAAAGTTATATAATAAGGAATCAAACAAGCCAATCAAAAAATGGGCTATGGAGCTAAATAGAGCATTCTCAAAGGAAGAAATACAAATGGCATATAAGCATCTAAAAAGATGTTCTACGTCACTAGTCATCAGGGAAATGCAGATTAAAACTACATTGAGATTCTATCTCACTTCTGTCAGATTGGCCACCATCATGAAAACAAATGATCATAAATGCTGGAGGGGATGTGGAAAAAGAGGAACCCTTCTACACTGCTGGTGGGAATGCAATCTGGTCCAGCCATTGTGTATAACATTGTGGAGGTTTGTAAAGCAGCTATAGATTGATCTTCCTTATGACCCAGCTATAGCACTCCTAGGCATATATCCTAAGGACTCATCTCATTTCCTTAGAAGTACGTGCTTAACCATGTTTATTGCTGCTCAATTTATAATAGCGGGGAAATGGAACCAGCCTAGATGTCCCTCAACTGATGAGTGGATAATGAAGATGTGGCACATTTATACAATGGAGTTCTACTCAGCGGTAAAGAAAAATGAAGTTATGAAATTTGCAGAAAAATGGATGGACCTGGAAAGTATTATACTAAGTCAGGTAACCCAAGCCCAGAAAGCCAAGCGCCACATGTTCTCTCTCATATGTGGATCCTAGCTACAGATGACTGGGCTTCTGCGTGAGAATGAAAATACTTAGTAGCAGAGGCCAGTAAGTTGAAAAGGAGACATAAAGGGTGGAGAAAGGAAGGGAGGAGGATACTTAATAGGTTGATATTGTATATATGTAATTACAATGATTGTAATGGGGAGGTAATATGATGGAGAATGGAATTTCAAATGGGAAAGTGTGGGGGTGGGGAGGTATTACCATTGGATATTTTTATAATTATGTAAAATGTTAATAACAATTGTGAAAATAATAAATAAATAAATAAATAAATAAATAAATAAAAAGAAAGGCCCATAACATACCAGCGCTGTTGTGTGTTTCCTTAATGTCAAAGAAAGAAAGTAAAAATTAAAATACATAAAGAGCCAGAATCATAGGACTCTCAGTTTGCAACTGATTACAATCCACAGTCCTTTTCACATTCAAAAGAATCATTTGATTTTGCCTGCCTAGTCAAGTAACTGCAAACTGTGTGATCATCTCTGTTAATGATGTGCAGCATTTTTGAAGCCGTGTTATGATGTGGTATACTCTCAGCGCCCACTCAAGACTGACCACCAATATTTGTTTACTGCTGCAGAGCCATCAGTCAGCTCTTCTTTTCCATAGTCTCATCCACTTGCATCCTATCTAGCTACAGAGCACCACAATAGCTTATGGGAAAGGCTCATTGATGAAGGGGAGAGAGAAGAAACTGATACACTCATGGAAAAGAAAAGAACTCCACTTGACATAAGCATTTGGAGGAGATGAAAGACATGGGCCTAGGAGCCAAGAGTGAGTATGTCTGAAAGAATGGCTACCATAATCCTCTTATAAATTATCTGAAAGTGATGCAAGTATTTATTGAACCTCAAGTAAACTTCCCTTCTATTACTCCTTCCCTAGAAAAAAAATGCATTTTCTTCCCTTGTGCTCAACATTAGATATAAAACTACATCAAATGGGGCAGGAAGGTCAAGGAGGAGAGAGAACAAAATCAAATGGCAACCTGAGGTACTGGGCCTGGGAAAAGAGGCTAATGTAGTCTTATTTTCCTACAACTGAATCCCTTCAGTACTAAATGCAGGCAGTTTGACAAACATGCACACTTTTTTTTCAGAGACCAGATCTTACTTTGTAGCGCAGGCTGCCCTTGAACAAGGAGCCCCCACCCTGCACTTCAGAGTACGGAAATTGCAGCACTTGTGCACTGCCAGGCCCGGCCCCCCGCCCCCAAAAGCACTTCAACATCAAATACATTAAATTCATACAACTGGCCATATTTGATGTTTTTATCTTTGTTGCAAAAGAATTTAAAACTGAATTTACTTCAAATCCTGAATGTTATGTAAGAGCTATGTTGTATGCATATGCACCCATGACTGTGCGTGTGTCTGTATATGGATGTGTATGCACGTGGACTTATGTTCATGGACAAATATATGCACGTTTGAATACACAGATATACAATGTCAGGTATGCATTTTTAGCTTTGATCCAGACAGTAAATAAAACCACGAGTAGAACAAAGAATGGAGAAAGACTATAATAATCAAGAATTTACTGGTAGTTTCAGTTAGCTAAGAAGTGATCTGATCAGTGGACTTCCATTTTCAGAAATATAAACACATCACTGTAAGTTTCTTCATCTTAATATGATGTGTGTAACAGCAAATAGGCTTGAGACAGAAAAAAGGAATTAAAAGGAGTGTGTGAAAGGTATTATAAAACAGATTCCAAACATGGGTTAATGAGAAACAGCAGAAATTCAAGGGGACCCCTGGGGTATATCACAATGGGCCAGGGCAGAAGGGTAAGAAGAAGGAGAGAGCATTTAGCCTTAAAGCAGCTTGTCAGAATATGTGTAATGGAAGCCTAACAGCTATCGGTGTATTTATTATTGATTTGTGTTATTCTGCTGTTATCTCATACATTTCTAATACAATGAAATCAATGTCTGATTTCATCTCCTTCCAGAACATGATGGACACTTCACATTCTTCCCAAGGGGAAATGATGAGGATCACAGTATGATAAAACATCATATAAAATTCTTGTTTGATCTGCAAAATGCCCTCAATTACACTTTATCTTGTACAGCTCAGTAGATTGCAAGATGTGGAGAATGTGAACCAAATGCTTCTTTTGCTTGGTTCTGTGCAAACATTCAAGGTTTAATAACTATTCCATGGTTGAGTACTATCTGATGTATTTTTGAAGTCTAAAATGCAGTAAATTGATTCACCTACAATGCTAGACGGAATTAAATACTACAAAGGTGGGCGTGGTAGCTCACTCCTCGGAAGGCAGATGCAGGAGGATTGCCATGAGTTCATGGACACCCTGAGACTACAGAGTGATTTCCAGGTCAGCCTGAGCTAGAGTGAGACCCTACCACAAAAAAAGCAAAAAACAAAAAAAAAACTACAAAGGAAAATCTGATTAAAGGCTTGTTTTTAAAATGAAGTTAATTTTAATAAATGTTAAGTTAAAGAAATAATCTGAAAGGCAAATTTGCTTTTGTACAAATTAATCTCATGATTTATAAATTTATGGTTAATTAAATAAAATTAAAGTGATAATTATCCTTCAAACATAATCAAAAGAATTAAAAATGATTTTCTCAGATTTCTAAGCCTTATCTGAGCCTTCCATAGCATTCAGAGATACTAGCCAACACTTAAACACTTGTCAGCTTACCATGGATCAGTGTTCAAATTTATTAGATTCCCTGGGGTTCTTTAAGAAAATACCAAACTGATTGTATTTGCTGAATACAAAACTAATTTAAAAAAAAATTTTTTTAAAGAAAATTAAAGTCTAGGCTATACAGATCGCTTAGCAATTAAGGTGATATCCTGCATTGCTTAGTGACTGGGGTTCAATTCCTCAGTACCCACGTAAAGCTAGATGTACATCTAGAGTCTCTATCTCTCCTTGCAAATAAGGAAATAAAATATTTTGGTATAATAAATGTCAATCTAGGGCTGGAGAGATGGCTTAGCAGTTAAGACACTTGCCTACAAAGCCAAAGCACCCATGTTCAATTCCCCAGGACCCACGTAAGCCAGATGCACAAGGGAGCGCATGCATCTGGAATTCATTTGCAGTGGCTAGAGGCCCTGGCATGCCATTGTCACTCTTTCTCACCGTGATCCTCCGCCCCACTCTCTCTCTCTCTTCCTTCCTCCCTCCCTCTCCCTCTCTGACTCTAATAAATAAATTTAAAAAATTTAAAAACCTCAAACAATTGGCAGTCTATTTTATTCCCAGGAAACTAACTACATGAAAATCATACTGTAATTAATTTCTCTATCCACTAGATAATTAATATTCAGACATGACACTCTTCATAGTAAGACCTATCTTCATAGTTAATGCCAGAATAAACATTCAGACATCAGATAAATTCATTTTGAACATAGCTGCATCTGTTTCTAGTTATGTGACCTCAGGCAAGTTACTTAAGTCTCTCTGAGCCTTTGTTTCCAAAATAAGCATATTTGTAATACAATAATTATAGTACTTTTGTGAGGGATAAATGAGATGATGATAATACCTGACATCTATTAGGTTCTACAATGTTCCAGATTGTGTACTGATCAGTTAGCATACTGTAGGAGCTCAGACAAGATGGACACCCCAGCAGGTAATGTGTACTAAGTAGCCAGCACCTCAGTCATTACCAAGGCACATGTTTACACAGTCACAGTAAGCAGACACGTAGAGTACGCACTTCTGCCCTTGGCTGGCACTGTACCTTCCACAGTTAGGAGTTCCTTCAGCCCTCTATGCAGCAGAACAGAAAATAAATAAATGCAGGAAATAAAAATTTAAATGTGCTATACATATAGCACCTTCTGATAAACCCTGGCAAGTATGTATTCTTCCCATTTTATTGAAAAAGGAGATTTGAGAACACCCAAAGCTAAGGAGAGGCAGAAATCACTCTGACAACCATCCACTCTGGCAACCTTTCAGATATTATTGTTCAATTATTTGACAAAAAGTGCTAAAGTGAAAAAACTAAATTAATCATAAATATATAACACTTTGCAAATAAGCAGAAATAAAAGTGGAACCCAATTGAACAATTCTTGGTAAAGAATGTTTCAAGACTTACATAGCTTAAAATTTAGCCAATTAATTATATATGTGAGTCCTGTGAGATCACAAAAACAACAGGTACAAGTACCCAGAGTAAACTGCTCCACAGCCAACACTTCATCACAATGTTCTATACATCACTACTGAAGGTGCAATTGTCTACTTTTCCAACTATTGAACATCAGGTATGGGGTACCAATGCTAAGTGTAAAGTATTGATGAAAATATTGATTCAAAGCAAAAATAATTCATGACTACATTAATAAATAAAATTAATACCTAAAATATACATAACATTTTCATTAAGAATTTCACAGGTAGAATTTAATAATTCAGACAACCTATACATCATGAGTTCTGGAACTTTTCCTTTTAACTAGTGTCCTTTAGACAGGTACTTTCATCTAAAGGATCTATATGACTATGGCTTTTAAGCACTTAACAACTTAATTCACACACAGCAGAATATTACTGAAATTATTTTGATCTAGAAGGTATTTGTAAGGTTAAAGACAGAATAAGACACTGCAACAGGAAATATTCCTATGTGCATAGTTTGAATTCTAATGGTTTTGAAAATGAGTTGTTTCCTATTAAGAAATAACAAAATAGTTTAAAAGTTAGCAATTTAGAATAAAAGCTACATTACAACTGCAATAAAAAAAAAGAAAGGTCTTTAAATCAAGGAAATGGGCACAGAGATGAACCATATGAGGATGAAAATAAGCGGTTCTTAATCGCAAAGTGTCAGAGCTGACAAAGGTGACAAGCACCGAGGCACCTCCTCAGTGTGCTTACTCAGACTCACTCCCTGGGCAACTGCTAATGCCATCAGAATGCTCCTGACAGCCCTGCTAGTCCCGCAGTGGTACTACTCCTCAGCAGAGACACCACCTGGTTTTGTCTAAGAAAGTTTACTACATCTGCTTCTACAGGATAGGGAGAAAAGAGAGGGAAGAGTAAAAATGAGAAAGAATGCAAAATAAAAATAATTCTAAATAATTTATTCTTAAAATATACACAAATGAGGGCAGGCTCTCAGGGAGTAGTTTTAATCAAGACAATTTAAAGATTTTCCTTAATATAGAATTTCACTTAGAATATAAATCTAGAAAAATTTACAAGTTATTTAAAAATCTGTTGTAGCTAGAAATGTAATACTAACTCAGGTCTTCCATAGAGAAGAACTATTAAAATAAATATATCCGGACTGTCAAAATGGGTGAAGAACTGTGGCTGCATAGGCTTCCTAGCAAATGCTAAGAGCCTCACTTTGATCAGTGTCAGCTTTTAGAAATGGCAGCGTGTGGCCACCCCAGTACGCAACAGCAGTTCTGACTTAGTAAAGACCTGAAGACAGCAGACACTGTACTAGCTACTTGACAGACCATGTTGCTGAATCTTCAGAATCACTCTGTATGAGACATATTGTGTCACTTTTATACATGAGAAACATAATGAAAACCTATGGTTGAGTCTGCCCCAAACCTCCCACTGTGCACTCACTCTGCCCGTGCACACTTTCTCAGAAGGTGCCACTGTCATAGGTAGTCCACTTTCTCAACCACTATGGACTGGACCAAAGGAATTCACGTGGCCTAAGCTAGTTCAAGTCAGGATGTTCAGAGGACTTGAAGATTGTGACCCAAAGTACAAAATGAGTGCCCTGTTTGGCAACTAAACTTCTAAGAACGACCAACAGCCATGCCGGCAGGCAGAAACTGTGTGACAGGTACAGTCCCTTATCCTGCTTAGTGGCATTCCAGTCCTGGTCCTCGCTACTGAGACTCCCTGGTTAAACTTGGTTTTGTATTTCAGTATAACCATCCTTTTCTTTAGTTAATTAGGAAATTTTCTATCACAGCCAAACATCTTAACACAACAAACTGAGGCTTCACAGCTACAACCCAAGGCTAATATTGCCACCTGGGAGGTAGAAGAACCAATGATTCAAACTCAAATCTATTGTCTCTGAAGTCTTTGCTCTTCCACCCTGTCATGTTTCATGATGTCAATTCAAACATCTTGTGTAAGTCAGAGTGAAATGAAGTTTCAACACAATACACCAGTGTCTCTTTTAAGACTTTTAACAAGGCTGGAAAGATGGTATAGCAGTTCAGGCACTTGCCTGCAAAGTCTAACGACCCAGGCTCAATTCCTCAGAACCCACATAAGCCAGATGCGCAAGATGGCGCATGCGTCTGGAGTTTGCAGTGGTTAGAGGCCCCAGTGCACCCGTTCTCTTTATATATCCGCCTCTTCCTCCCTCCCCCTCTCTCAAATAAACACATAAAATATTTTCAAGACTTTTAACAAAATGACCTTAAACATTACTTGGTAAAGATTAAAGTAATTTAAATAGCAGCATAAATAAGATCTTAAGTAATAATTAATTGTTCTTAAGTATCATGTGCATTAGGAAATCTTGACCCTTTAATGAGCTATATGTGTGACTAACTAGATGCCCAGTAGGTACACATCAAATAAAGAACTAAGGGATGACTTCAAATCTTAGACATGTGTAAGTTAATTCCATGCTCCTGCTCTTAACTCTGATTTTAAACAAGAAAAATTTTATACTAAGTAATTCAAGAAAATTCCAAAATTAAGCAGTTAACCTTATGAAAAAAGCAACTAGACAGGTCTGTGTATAGACTAATGTGTAATCCCAACTGTCTTTCATGATTTGCATTAAGTTTATGGTGCTACAGGTGCAATTATGTTCCCTCTTACTTCATCAAAGGCCTTGTTGTCTCTGACACCACCAGGGTCAAGGTGAATCCATTTCTAGGTGAGTTCCCCAAGACAACTAGGGGATTTCTTTTCCTCCAGAATGAATAGCACATGAGGCATTTCCCGTTTGACATAGGTGTGTTCACATCGCTGAGTAATCCCGACTGGGGGATGCTGCTTGGCCTGAGCATACCTCACTCCGACCTTTTCACGTAAGTGACAGTAGAGCTATTTGAGCAACAAGAGTAAGTTGGCAGTGCCAATGAGCCAGGTGGCCCCACTGTTTGGAAAGCATCGGGTGAGTCTTCTCTCAGTCAGCACCCTCAATGCACTGGTAGCAAGAGCTACTGTGAGGATTGTGTGTGCTTTAGTCCTTTAGATAAACTCAAACAAAAACTACACTTAATGTAAATTTGTTATTCCTTTGAATTATGCTTTCAGGCTATAGCAAAATCCATGTCAAGACAGACTCGTTACACTACAAAAAAAGCCTACCTTCATCCCATAACTTCATAAAATTACATTGTATAAGGCTAGAAGTATTTTTTAATATTTTATTTATTTGATAGAGAGAAAGAGGTTGGGGGGCATTGCCAGGGCACCCAGCCACTGCAAAGGATATCCAGACACATGCACTCCCTTGTGCATCTGACTTATGTGGGTCCTGGAGAATCGAACTGGGATCCTTTGGCTTTGCAGGCAAATGCCTTAACTGCTAAGCCATCTCTCCAGCCCCAGGCTAGAAGTATTTTAAGTCCAACCTCAGCAGCACTTCAGGGTTATGTTAACCTCAAGTGGAAACACTGCCATCCAGCCTGTCCCTTACAAAGCCAAGGATTTTCTCCTGAGTAGCTGCCAAGCAAATATGCATGTGCACTGCAGCCTTCTCCAGAGTTTACACAGCAATGAAGCTCGGAGGGCACTTAGTCAGCCAAAGAAGGGCTCCAGGGCAGCGAGATCTATTTAATGAACAGTTCTATGTCTCCTCATCAAATGGACTTGAAGAGCCACTGAGCAGTATCACCAAGTCACAGCCTGGACCACAACACCGAGACTAGCAAACCTGCAGCACAGAGCACCAGGCCTTTCTCATCCCTGAAAGAAAGAAGCCTAGCTCACAAAAACTGCAGTCTCTCAGTAGCACACACACACAGCACACACTGGCATTAATAACCCTTGTCTCCTAAAACCTTAATCTCAGCTTCAGCCAAAGATAGTTTCCAGGCCCAGATGTTTTTATCGGAATACCCAAAGTACGATCTCCCTAAATGCCAGCCTCTCCCTTACAAGGCAGGCCTCCACTTCAGTGGCCTTTAGATAGAAGCCAGAAGTCACCATGTCACATCCACTTAAGAAGGGACAAACTAAAGAGGTTAAAGTAGTGATCTAAAGTCAAAAGAGAAAAAACGTGAGGCTTTAAGAGCTTTTGCCTCCCTCTCCCAGCAGGCTGTCCCCATCCCTCCCTTCTTTGCATCCCAGTCTGACTTGTCAAAATTGCTTTGCTGCATCTGCACCTGACATCTAAATCATTTGACAGGCACATAACCTTATCAGATTTCTACTTATAGTACAAATTGAGGTAACAAACCATATCCATGGAAATGGATAACAGCTACACAAAGAGCTAGGGCTGTAGGCGAAAGGACAGCCACTTCAGGCCTGCTGGCCTGAGAGCCCACAGGAGAGCGAGGAGGTCAGGGCAAGATAAAAGGCTCATTCCAACTAAATCCAATTGCCGCTCCAATTCTTCAGCCTGAGATCAAATCAACCAAAAGGCTCCGCACCAGGGCGGGAATACTGTGAAATCAATGGTGTCTGTCCGCTCCAACTAGCACTTAAACTTAAGAGGCTAATGTAACGAAAGCATCCCCGTGATACCTGGGCAAGTCGGTGGCAGCTACTGCATCCACCATCACAGGAGGCCTGTCACCAGGTGCCATCTCCTAATGGGAATGCAGGAACCACACAGCCACCATAGGCCCCTGCCCACCCCAGGACTTGCTCAGGGACAAACGGGAATATAGTGCTTGCCAAAAATATTTTGGGTAATATATTGCATAAAATTATCTTTAAAATGTGGTATAAGTCCTTTTCAGAATCCACTGTTCTTTAGTTTCTAGCTCCCAACATTTCTGTAAATATTAGAGAAAAACAAGGAAATAAATATTTAAAAATACATAATGCACTAGGCAATCACTTAATTAAAGGACTTAAAAGTGAGATGTAACTTCATCTGACCATAAATATCCCAGCTTTTATGACACTCCTAGGGTTGAGACCTGTTAATTCCAGTCCAAGAAAAGGATCAGCCAGGCTTAAATATTTTCATTAAAATGCCAAGTCTTTTCAGCTTTCTAAATGAATAAATATCAGTAGTATTCAAGGAACACATCACTTATTAGTATGAGGCATTGTGCTGTGTTAAGACCTGTGATATTTCTGGTAAAGGAAAGGTAACTATAACAATAAGACACCTAATGATATCAAAAGTTTGGAAAGTCTGTGCTATGGTTTGAAAATGAAATCTCTCCCACAGGCTGCTATGCTTGAACACGTGCTCACAAGCTGGTGGCACTGTTTTGGGACATGGGGAAGCAGGTCGGGTGGGAGGTCTCTGTGGACACATTATTCCTGGATCTTCTGTCATGCACTCTGCCTCCTAGTCCACACCAAGTGAAGACCCGCACTGGCCACCTCGCCTCACCACTGTGTGAACTGATCCCCTGAAGCCACGGAAAATCCCTCCCCCCTAAAACTGCTTCTACCATGTATTTTATGACAATGGTGCAAACGTAACACAATAGGGTCTCCAGCAATCTAAGAAACTGCTGGCACAGTAAAAAAATATAAACTAAGTAACTCCACGGGATAATATGGGTACTACTTCTCCACATGAAATTAATCATCTGTGTGAATGTGGAATTTTAATGAGAAAGTTCTGAATTAAAGTTGTTAGGTAAGACTCTGAAACCTCAATGGAGTACTTTAAGCGTAAATCTTATTAGCCTTGGAAAAATGTTAAGTTGTTGCCCATTATAAGGGAAAATAATAAATTTAATAAAAACTTAGTTTGTTAGTCAAAGTCTTAATATTTACATAGCTTTAGCCAAAAATACTACCCACTACATGTGCCATACAAACCCATGCACACACCAACACACCACACATACTATACATGCCCACACACCAAAAATAATTTTTTTAAAAGATGGATTAAAAATAGGAAGGAGAAGATACCCAACATCAGCCTCTGGCCTCCACACACATACATGCACCCACACATAAAGCACACATACATGTGCTCATGCACACACACATAGACACATGTGTGCTCATGCACCCCACACACACATGTGCTCATGCACCCACACATACACACACATGTGCTCATGCTCACACATCATACATACACACATACATGTGTGCTCATACACATACACACATATGTGTGTGCTCATGCACCACACATACACACACACATACATGTGCTCATGCACCCACACATATACACACACATATGTGTGCTCATGCACCCACACATACACATAAAAATAAATAAAAGCAATTCCTTCACTCTTCACAGTTTCTTTACTCTTCCTTATCTTCCTTACTTTTTAAGGAAGAGAACAGTCCTATATGCTGTGGTCATCATCTGCCATTCCTTAGCACTCAGCATTCAACATCTCACCTTTTGAGACCAGCTTCTTTCCAGTGATAGAAAACAAAACTGTCCAATCAGAGCACCACATTGCCTCATCTCAGTGACAACAAACTCAGTCAGGGCACAAAGACTCAGTGACACCATTGTCTCAGACACTGCTCTTCCACTGGTCTGGAAGGCGTAGGCTGGACCTACAGCAGGCACCTTGCTACCATAGGAGGTATGCTAACTCAAGAAGAAGACCCAAAATTGAGAGACCGCAACATCTCTGAACCCTGATGACACACTCTGAGCTCTTCTTGTCACCCTCGCCCTAACACGAATTTCATTCTTGGACTCAGGCACCACAGCCAACAATCCTAGGGCAAGCTGCCGGTGAGGTCTATGGCACTAACAATCCCACCTGATGCACTCCACCAGCATTTCGTTAGCATGTAACATATCCAAATCAGCTTTAGAGCATCCCCAATTACTCCCTTCGCCATTCTAGGCCTTCCAGCTGCCTGACTAAGACTTAAGGCAGCTGTCTGTGATCAAAGTTTAATGACCCATGCTGACAGAAAAGCAGCTCACATACTCCTAAACCAAGGATACTAAGAAATATTTGCATAAGACTTGAGAATGTATCCTGCAATTTCAGAAGGCCAGGAAATATCAAATTCTGATGAAACCTTTTTAAATAGATCCTCAAATTGAACTCCACTCCCCAAACAACTGCACACAAGTAGAATTCTGAAAGCATGCGCGTGTGCAGAGATACCATACCTTCTAGCAGGCAAACAAAACATCACCTTTCAACAGGGGTGCAGGATTTGGAGAACAGCTCAATTTGAGCAAGAATTTAGCTTCCAGACTGGAGAAATGGCTCAACAATTAAAGACACTTGCTTGCAAAGCCTGCCAGCCCAGACTCAATTCCAAGTGCTCAGATAAAGGCAAGTGCACGGAGTGGTACATTCATCTGGAGTTGGTTTGCAGCAGCAAGAGGCCCTGGCGCACCCATCAGTGTTAGACCCCCTCTCTCCTTCCTTCTTTCCCTCCATCCCTCCCTCTCTCCCTCAAATAAATACTTCTTAAAAAGAATGCAACTTTCCAGAATTTGTTGGCCTCTCACTACTCAAGCTGCTGGAGATAAACATGCTCCGAGAGCACAATAATGATGTGTCACCAAAATGCTATTTAAACTATGACCAGCAAGGAGGTCTTTTGACAAGAAGATTTCAAGCAAGATAATTATAACTTAGCTGTGTATATGTAACTGATTCCAAATTTCTGCTGAAAGATGCTTTCTCTATGTTCTAAAATTCTTTTTGGTTGTTGTTGCTTTTTCAAAGTAGGGTCTCACTCTAGCTCAGAACGACCTGCAATTCACTATGTAATATCAGGGTGGCTTCAAACTCACGGTGATCCTCCTACCTGTGCCTCCTATA
This sequence comes from Jaculus jaculus, assembly GCF_020740685.1. Classification (NCBI taxonomy): domain Eukaryota; kingdom Metazoa; phylum Chordata; class Mammalia; order Rodentia; family Dipodidae; genus Jaculus; species Jaculus jaculus. The sequence continues at coordinate 58,223,921 of NC_059116.1, read as the reverse complement.
GACTGGGATTAAAAGTGTGCCACCACACCTGGCTTGATGTAAAGTTTCTAACAGTCAGATAAGCAAACTGTTTACACCCTTTTGAATACTGTTTTTAACACTTAGCTAAGTGTCACCATAAGCATTCAAAAATTCTTACTATGGGCTTGGAATATGCATCAGTGGTAGCATGTGTGAGGCTCTGGATTCAATCCCTAGCAGGGAGAAAGGAGAAAAGGGGGAAAGAGGGAAGTGAAGGGCAGAGAAGAAGGAAAAAGGGAGTTCTTACTATTCCCTACTTTCAAAAAAATTTTTTTAAATACCCCTACTCTCAAAAAAATTAAATAAAAAATAAAAAAGCTTGCTCACTACCTTTTTTTTAAAAAAAAAAACAATTTGATGTTTTATTTATTTATTTATTTTTTATTTTTTGGTTTTTCGAGGTAGGGTCTCACTGTAGTCCAGGCTGACCTGGAACTCACTATGTAGTCTCAGGGTGGCCTTGAACTCATGCCTCAGCCTCTGGCCTCCCAAGTGCTGGGCTTAAAGGCGTGCGCCACCATGTCTGGCTGATATCTTATTTTTTAATGATAGTTTTTCTTTAGAAACACACATTAAGCTGGGTATAGCATGCCCTGTAGTCCCAGCTGCTCAGGCAGATTGACTGAGCTCATCTCCAAGAGAAGAAAAAGGACACGTCCATTTAAAAGGATAACAGATAAATTCTGACAACACATAACAATCATGCCTTTAAAAGGCCAAGTATAGGGCCGGGTGTGGTGGCGCTGAGGTAGGAGAATCTCTGTGAGTTTGCGGCCAGCCTGAGACTAATTCCAGGTCAGCCTGGGCTAGAGCAAGATTCTACCTCAAAAGCAAAACAAGCCAGGCGTGGTGGCGCACACCTTTAATCCCAGCACTCGGGAGGCAGAGGTAGGAGGATCGCCATGAGTTCAAGGCCACCCTGAGACTACAGAGTTAATTCCAGGTCATCCTGGACCAGAGTGAGACCCTTCCTCGAAACCCCCCCCCCAAAAAAAGCAATACAAAGCAAACAAAATGCCAAGTTTTACATACTTTGAACAGATCTACAATGAACTTAAAGTGGATCACACTAAGACCTGAGAACTTTCACTAGAATATTTGCCCATACTCTAACTTCAATAGACACTGAAGCAAGTCTAAGTTCCAAGCTCATACTTCATGGTAACAGAGGAAGAAGATACCGGAGACCCAGCGGAAGCAGCTTCCAAGCTCAGAGCTCGCCCGCCCAGCAAGGACCCAGCAGCTTCCCTCAGAGGCTGTTCCATTTGCTTGGAAGGTAAGAAAACTAAATCAGACCGTCTTTGTAGGTCTCCTAAAATGCTAAGACCTTAATGTTTGTTCTAGAAAATTATCTAGAGAAGTCCCCGGAAAAGATGGTGAGAACAATCATCCTGAGACTGTTCATAAATCACCAGATAAGCCAGCCTATAGTCAGCAAGCTCCTACACTAAGGCAAAAGTATGCCCTAAACTGAATCGTGGCCTCACTTGGATTTATTTGATCATTTTCAAAAGTCATCAGTGAGGTAGAGGGAGCTTTCTGATTAATTAGCCTCTGGCTAGCAATTACAATGAGCCCCTAAAAACCTCTTTCCTTAATCGCTCCAGTTCTCCATAGCAATAATCTTACCAGTTGCTTTCAAATTGCAGAGTTGTGCCCAAAATATCTGTTCCTAAGTATTCACGGGCACTCAGTAATAAGCAGTACAGGCTCACTGTGTATAGGACAGGGAAGAATTAAAGTAATTGGTCTGTCCAGGGACAAAACACAAAACATGGCCTCATTAAGTATTGGCTAGTCCAGCTAAGCTGTCCAGCTTCAGACTAATGAGACATATCCTCTTACCTCAGGTATGACAGACTCCCAAAAACTGCTACACACAATGTGCACAGAAGGAGAAAGTAACTAACTGCACCAGACATGAGGAAGCCCTGGCTTCTGCTGGTTGAGTTTAAGTTATTCCTTACTTAATAAAGTCCTATTTGAAATGCCTCCATGAACAGGTACTTAAAATTCTTCTACAGCAATTAGTTTCTTAAAGAGAAAGCAATTGACCATAACTTATCTATTTTGTAAATCCATGTAGTTTATCATGAGGTATAAGTATAGCTCACTCAGTAATTAATCAAAACCTAGAAAAGGGGGAAAAAGCACTTTCTAATGATGAAGTTTTCTGGGCAAATATCCAAAAGCCAACAGAAAATTTAGTTAAAAAATAGTTCTTCAAACTTCTAAATGCCAAAACTATATTTAAAATAGGTACACAAAGTACACAGAATAACAAATTTAGTATCAAGGTGCAGCAGCTGTAAGCCAAGCTAGCATAAAGCTATTTCAACGTAGTGAAAAAATCATTTGTTTCCACCTTATCTGAAAGATGTGGTTTAGTTCTCAGTTTATTTGACTGATTCCAAAGGACAAAACTAAATAAATTGGTGAAATGGAATAGTATGTTTTTCATACTACAGAACAAGATAAAATACTAAACAAAATGATTATTTCTAGAAAGAAGGCAAACTACTAAAAACTTTCCTTTTAACTCACGAATATGTTTGTTTTATCAGGTTTTGACAATGAGCTTTTTTCCCTATAAAACTTTGAATCTGAACTTTTTCTTAAGCTAGGAAAGAAGAGAAGTGGCAGCATTTCAAGGTGGGCTGGTCCCTTCATTCTATCATTGTTTGGGGTTTGTGTTGCCATCACAAATACCTAAGGCCATTTAGCTGACAGTCTGGAAGTTCAAGAGTATAGTAATATTTTTCAGCTCTAACACGGCTTCTATCCATATCACAACATGGTTTAGTGGGGAGGGGTGCATGCAAGAAGTGGGTAGCAGTGATGCCATAACAGTCTCTCGAAGGAGGTGGCAGGCTTCCTTATACACACCCGATCTTGAGGAGAACTAAGCTAGTCTACTTGACCAGCATTAATATCTCATCTCCTCCAAAGTTGGCACCCCATTAATTACCTAACCACCTTGTGTTAGACTCCACTTTTTTGTTTGTTTGTTTGTTTTGGCTTTTTGAGGTAGGGTCTCACTCTGACCTGGGCTGACCTGAATTTCACTATGTAAGCTCAGGGTGGGTGGCCTTGAACTCACAGTGATCCTTCTATCTCTGCCTCCCAAGTGCTGGGATTAAAGGTATGCGCCACCACGGCCGGCTAGACTCTATTTCTTAAAGACTCCAATGTCTCAATAGCATCATACTGGAGACCAAGTTTCCAACACATAAACTTTTGGAGAATACACTGAGCCTCCAGCCTAACCATAGTAAGGGTACATAACCCTGGAAGATCTCATCTCGCTCACTGCTGTGCACTTTCTCACTAAAACCCTTCATGACCATGCCACAGTTAGCTTTAGGGGCCTTGGTGGGGGGGAAATTTCAAAGGAGTGTGCCCCACACTTCAACAATGCCTTAAATATCAAGTAGATCCAGCAAGGCCATTTCTTTTTTTTTTTTTATTTAATTTATTAGTTTTCTTTTCAGCAAATACAGGCAGTTTGGTACCACTGTTTAGGCTCATCCATGATCTACCCCCTCCCAATGGACCCTCTTTGTTGATGTAAATGGGTCGTGCATTGTGGAGTTAGCCCACAGTTATTGGTACCATAAATGTCTCTGCATATCATGACCCAACATGTGACTGACATTCTTTCCACCCCCTCTTCCGCAAAATTTCACAGAGAAAAATCAACTCCTACCACATCAGAGAGCCAGAGCCTCAGAGGCCCCAACACCTCAGCACTGAAGCAGACCAAAAATGAACCAGCAATTCCATTTGTATAGGCATAGTGGCCAAGGAAAGGAAGCTTTTAAGCTGATTTATGGAGTATTTTATTCTTATTCAAATCAGAGTTTACAACATTCTAATCGGATTATCTCTACGTGAAATACCATACAAGGATCAACTTTATAACCACAAAATCTCATTCTAAGCTACTGATCAATCAGTAGACTAACCAGCAACATTCTTCCTTGAATCCTACTCTGCAGTTTTATGAATCAGAAATGTCCATAGAGGCTGAGAATATGATTCAGTGATAGAATGCTTGCCTAGGATGCAAGGCCCCAAGTTCAATTACTACCACTACACAAACAAAGCAAACTAAAAATAAGAAATGCCCAAAGTACATGGAAAAACCCTTCTATTCTAACTGACCAATAAATAACTAAACATGAACCCACGTCCTCATCTACACCGAGTGTACAATGAACATACAGGATATAGGAGAAGCAGCAGCACTAAAAATAAATAAATAATAAATAAATGTATAAGCTATGGAGAAAATAATGTTTACAAAAGAGAAAGCATATCTAAAAGGACCATAAGAAAAATAAAAATACCAATGCATTAGACCACAAGATGGGGCTCCCCGTGATTTCACGTTTCCATTTCTTTTGTAGCTATTACCAAATTAGTTGTGCCATAAAACAAATCAAAAAATGTGTTCCTGATTGTACATTTCTGAGACACTAGTTAGAGTAATGATGATTAAATGGCAAAAAATCAATGTACTTTTTCTAAAGCATTATATCATGCTGCTATGATTGTGTGTGTTCTATCTACATGATCATGCTGGCTACAGCTATCCAATGTTCGCTATGCCATTCATATATAAGATGAGATCTACTCATACTATGTCCTTCTTCCAAGAGGTTTGGTTTCTCTCAAAGTCCTTCAGCTTTGGAGTGGATGTCAGTACACCTGCTCACTACTGCTTCTACTCTATTTTTCTCTCCTCTCAGCTTTTGTGGGTATAGGCACTGGGTCCCTTTCTGTATCCAGCACACCAATCAATTCCTGCTCTTAGCCCTGCCCTCTAAGTCACCACTTCCATTACCTGGGAGTCCTAGTACCGTAAGCATGCCTTACACGCATTGCACCACATCCCTGTTCTCTGTTGCCCGGCATGTCTCCCAGACAGCCTGCACTCCACTCCGCTCTGCCTCTACTACCAGAGTCACAACTGGACCCTGCTGTCAACCGCTGCACTACATTCATTTCATCTCTTTCAGGTCTCCCAATCAACATCCAGCACCCCTCATTTTTTTTCTTTAGCTCACTCTTAATATTCTTTGACCTCACTAGACCTTCCAATCCACTAGCTCTCCGACTATCATTCTCCATGTCTTTATACTCTCTACAGACAGTAGGCCCCTGTCCCCTTACTCACAGTTCCACTTTCTGAGGTTTCAGTTAACTGCAGTCAATAGTGGGACAGAAGTATGAGATGAAAGATTCTAGAAGCAATTCAGTTTTAGAGGCTGATGAGATAGCTCAGCAGGTAAGAGTGTACCCACATGAAGAAACCAGATATGGCCCCACATTTCTGTAGCCCTAGTTCTCAGGGAAGTGGAAAAAAACCATGGCAGCTATGGGTTCAATGAGCAACTCTGTCTCAAGGAAGCAAAGCAGAAAAGAGCAAGAGAAATCTCCACATTCTGCCCTGGCTGTTGCAAGAATGCACACACCTCTGTACACACACACATGCACTGTACATCACCCCACACATACACGCCAAAAAAGAGAGAGAAAATGTTAAAAGGTGAACCATTCTAAACAGCATGAAGAAATTTCAAGCCATCCTGTTCCCTCTTGCCTGGGGCACAAACCATCCCTTTGTCTAGCATACCCAAGCTGTGTATGACACCCACCTAACGGTCACTTAATTGTCATCTGTGTACTCAGAGCACCTGCCACAGTATTGCTGTGTTTGCAATCAAGGAATCCTTATTTTACTTTAAAATGGCCTCAAATTGCAAGAGCAATGACACCAGCAATTTTATTAAAATATATTGCTATAGTTGCCCTATTTTAATGTTGTTAATGTCTGGCCTGGCCTACTTTATCATAGATTGATACATATAAGAGAAAAAGTATATGTGGGGTCAATGCTACTCTATGTGTCTATCATCCTTTGGTAGTCTTGGGGGTCTGCTACATAGCCTTGTCTATCATTGTGATCACTCAAATATTTTTAAAACACTTCTCCCCTCTCTCCTAAAAAGCTCAAACCAGTAAAAACCTAACTACCTGCCTACTTTGTGTTATATCTTAAAGGTCCACATTGGTAAAGGAAAACATAGCCAGGCTCCACTTGCCATTTCAACTGAACCTCAGCCCTGTCTGGAAGTGCACAATTTGTCCCAAGTTCATCACTTTCTCACTTCCCAATAAAACTCTTTCCATACTTTCCTGCCTCCTTAACATTCAACTACTGCTTTCTCACACATTTTTAGTTGATAACTGTTGTTTTTTTTTTAATTTCCCTGTGGGGAGAGACACTAAATCAAAAGAAAAGTTTCCCACCAAAAATTGACCAGACTTCTGCTTTCTCTTTGATCCAGCAGGACAAACTATCCTGGCTCCTACCTAAGGCTAACTCCTGTGCACAGGGTCCTGTCTCCCCATTCACCCAGCCAAGGGCTCTGCTGTGAAATTAACCATCACACTGCCATTATCATATTCTCCTCTGTACTGGACACTTCCCATCAATATATCAACATACTTTATCACCTAGAACCCTATCTTTCTACTGACTTTACAGCAATACTCCTTCAATAGTTTCCTAAATCCATAGCTTTGACATCTACTTTCTTAGTCATGATCTCATTTCAAGGAGACTTTTGTCCATGACACCATGGAATCCATTCCTGGCAAAGTCACCCGTGACCTCCACATTGTTAAATCCATTGACCAATTCTCAGGTATCAACATCCCAGAGGCATTTTAACAGAAATGACTATAACCTTCCTTAAATCACTTCCTTCACTTGCCTGCATTACACACCATGGAACTCATTATTGGCAAAGTCACCAGTGACCTCCACACTGTTAAATCCATTGAGCAGTAATCAGGTATCAACATCCCAGAGGCATTTTAACAGAAACAACTGTTACCCTCCTTAAATTACTTCCTCACTTGCCTGCATTTCAGAACCAAGACAAGTGCCTGACACACATTTGGTACTATTAGGTACTCAATAAATACTTGCTGAATGAATACTTGAATTAGTCTACTTCAAATTTACACTGCTCAGATGTTTCTTTCTCACTTTAAATTACAGTAAATGTCGAGGACATGATTCCTTTATGAATTTTAGCTACTAGAATCTAGATTATAACTTATTTTCTAAAGTGGTACCTTTTGTGCTAGGGAAGAGAAGATTTTTTCAGCCTTAGAAGGTGAGTGCACACTAAGTACTTATCTCTTGAGGCAGCTGAAATTCTGTCAAAGCACTATTTCCCCACAACTTATCTAGAATATGTTTGAAAACATATTCAATTGCTCTTTCTTTGTTTTGTCTCTGTTTATGTAGAAAAGAACTTACGGAGATGATTATTCCAAATATTTGGGCAGTATGTGGAAACAAGAAGGTATACCATCTTCATGAACTTGAAAATTGAGCAAAAATATGTCCATTTTTTTCTCAAATAGATATATGTATTCAATGTAGCTCCAGATAAGATCCCAACATACTGTTTTTTAGAATTTCATGATTTCTATGATAGAACAAGGAGCAGAAGAAAACCAGAAGGGTGAGAAGATGGAGGAAGGTAACCACTGGTCTTCTGGACAAAAGTGGTGGAGAGTCACTGTGGAGTGCTGGAGGAGGGACTGACAAACTAAACTAACCCTGCCCTGCTCAGCTCCCCAAGGTTCTCTGCCTACAAGTTAGCATTCTCTATTCTGTACATCTCAAGAATGCCATCCACTCTCCAAGCTCTGTTACACATAAGTATCATGCTTAATACAATCTCAACATTTGATAGCTTTTCTCTCCAGGAACACAGGCAGGGTGAGAGATGGAATATTTGCACTCTGATGTACCAGACAATGTTCTCTCTAGAAAATGAAATTTTCTGGACTGAAACCTTGTTACCTAAATTGGAAACTGGGTCTCTGACTTAATAAATAGTTTATACAGGAGATTTTAGAGGTGCATGTATGATGGTCAAGCTTTAATGAAAGTCAAACAATATCACAAACTTGAAGAAAAAGAATGTTAAATTTGATAAAGTCGGTTATAAATAGATGGTTCTAAAGTTTGAAAATTCTTTATCATAGTGATAGTGATAAACACTGCCATACTGGGAAACTCATAAACTAAGTCAAATTTATTATGATAAATTTTGAGTGAATAGAATCTAAGTAAGTGAAATTTTGATGCAAAACAAAATGTCACTTGATGTTCACTTTCTGGTAATATTAAGAAAGTGGCAGGTTGAAAAACATATGCTTATAAGAACAGAATTTGGGGCAGGGAAGATGGCTCAGTGGATAAAGTACTTTCTACATAAGGGTTTGTATCTGAGTTTGGGATCCCTAGGACCCACATAAAGCCAGACATTGTAGGACTAGGGTCCCAGTTTGTCTATAGTGAGAAGGAGATGGAAACAGGAGAATCTTCTAGAAGCTCATGGGCTGCCTACCTTAGCAAACAAAAAAAATTCTTTGGTAAAGAATGAGACTGCCTCAAATTACATGGAAGATGAGGAATGACACCCAAAGTTGTCTGATCTCAACATGCACACAGTGAGGTGTACACACACACACAAAGAAAGAGAGAGAGAGAGGAAGAAGAACATAGGTTGCTTGGGAATTTTTATTTGTTTTTGTTTTTTTTGTTTTTTGTTTTTTGAGGTAGGGTTTCACTGTAGCTCAGGCTGACCTAGAATTCACTATGTAGTCTCAGGTTGGCCTTGAACTCATGGTGATCCTCCTACCTCCCGAGGGCTGGGATTAAAGGTTTGTGCCACCACACCTGGCTGGTTTGGGAATTTTTTAATTGGCTTCATTCTTATGTTCTTTTCTTAAAAGAAACTGCAGTGGTTGGGAAGATGCCTCAGTGGTTAAAGACACCTGCTTACAAAGCCTGAAGGCCCTGGTTCAATTTCCCAGTCTCCATGTAAAGTCAGATGAACAACATGTTTGGTGTTTGTGTACAGTGTCAGGAGGCCCTGGTATGACTGTTCATATTTACCACCCCCATAATAAAATTTAAAATTTTTAAGTAATTGAATAAATTGCTTCTACTTTGACTTTAAAATTTACTATACTAACAGTGATTAAAGGTTGATTTTAGTTCATATATATTTACATGAACCTCTTCCATGCTCTGTGGTTACCCCACACCCCATCAACACCCTTCTTAAGCGTCAACATCTCACATTTTAAGCATTGTTAGCCCAAAGTTAAAGTTATAAATGCACCATTCTTGGCCTCCTTTGCAGCTAGGATATACAACTGTGACCATCACTTAGATGTGCCCAAAGAGTGTACACTGCAGGGGAGAAAGAAGGGAGCCAAGTATCATGAACAATCTTTTGTCTACCAATGTAGGTATAGGAGCCCCAGTGGGAGGGTGCCCCAGGTCCCCTTATACCACTGGGCCTCTGAGCTCCCACCGGGTTTGATAAGTGCTCTGTTGCTGAATGCTTGGGCAGCCCATCCTCAGTGACTTCACCTACAGAGCAAGCTCACCTGCCCTCATGCTGATTCCCTCCCAGTGCTCTCCTCCACTAAATTCATTTCCTCCCTCTGACTACTGAGGGCATTTGTTGTGTGAAACTTCAAACTTTTTATGTTTTTAACTTATTTAAAATATCCTTTTAAAATAATAAAGTCTGGGGCTGCAGAGATTGCTTAGTGGTTAAGACACTTCATTATGAAACCTATGGACCCAGGTCCAATTCTCCAGTACCCACGTAAACCAGATGCACATGGTGGTACGTGCACTTGGAGATCATTTGCAGTAACTAGAGGCCTTGGCATGCCCATTCTCATATTCTCTCTTTCTCTCTCTTTCAAATAAATAAATAAAAACAAAATACTTTAAGAAATAAAAATAAAGTCTTAAGTTTTTAAATATGTAAAATCAAAACAAGATTAAGTAATTAGTATTTAAAAATATATATATCTCTATAGTCTCTTGTCATGAAATGTTTTTTAGCAGAAGGCATTACTACACAGTAGCCAAAAAAGACCCTTAAATTGTAAGTGGCTCTCTAGAGACATACAAGGTTTCCTAAAAGAATGACACATTTCTGTCAGAGTACTTAATGACCTACCAAAGGTTAGTGGTAAGACCCTACTGCTGAAGACATCATATGCAGTTGGCACATAAAATGGAACGGCATGGCTGGAAGCTAGAAGAGAGTCCCCAGACAGTCAGCATGTCTAGTGCCAGAAAGTGCTACATGGGCGACTGGGGGAAATTACCAATATCTGGCCAAGCAACTCATGGTCTAACCTACTTAGCAGCAAATAACCGGTTGTGATGCCCACACAAGTGCAATAGTGGCACACAGCTATGGAGTGGAACCAACTGCTCTTGATTTGGCTAACTGATCCCCTCAGTGGTACGGGACCCATAGCTGGAGCTGGGAAACAAGTCAGAACCACATCCAAACATAAGCCCACTCTCCAATATCAAGCTACCATCAATCATGGGGTACAAGAGGGCTTACACCTATTAGATTCTCTATAAAAAAAAAAAAGTAAGGGTTATCTCATTTTTCCTGGTGCCAACTTACTCTCCATTGAAGAATCTGCTTCTCTTTTTCAGATAGATGTAGATCCTAAGGAGAGCCACCCCATCATACCTCAAAAGGGCCCCAGCTGAAACTAAGAAAAATTGACAAAACAAGCAAGGGTGCTGTTTTCCTGATGAACTGGATACCAGCACAAGGGGGAAGGAGACCAACACAGAGAAAAATCAATGCTTACCAAATCAGAGAGCCAGAGCCTCAGAGGCCCCCAACACCTTATCACTGAAGCAGACCAAAAATGAACCCAAAATGACTCAGGGAAATTTTGCGGGAGAGGGGGTGGAAAGAATGTCAGAGTCACATGTTGGATCATGATATGCAGACATTTATCATACCAATAACTGTGGGCTAACTCCATACTGCACGACCCATATACCTCAACAAGGAGAAGCCAATCGGGAAGGAGTAGGTCACGGATGAGCCTAATAATGGTACCAAACTGACTGTATTTGCTGAATACAAAACTAATTAAAAAATAAATAAATAAACAAAAAAATGTAAGTGGCACTGATTTCTTGGTAGGGTAGGAACACAGATTTGAGTATAATAGAAGCTTGCTAAGTCCTCAAAGCAAATCCTTATAGGGACATGGGATGTTTCAATATTTACATTCAAAGCCAGTGCTTTACAGTAATCATATTTATTCCTCTTGCTCAAGGATTTGCAAATCAGTGATCACAATCTATTTAGCTCCACACTTCAGGATAGATTCATTTCTGTCCATGTGTTTTCTCATCCTCCTAAACCACAGATACCCAGAACCTCTTCTCACAATGAATGGAAATGTTCCAGAAGCCAAGACAAATCCAAGACTTTTGTGGGCATCATATCTGCTCAAAGTCTATTGTGACATAAGTCACAGGCCCAGGCTTTGCTCCAGTGGAGCAAGAACACCTGAACCAACAGAAGGTCCTACAAAGTTGTATGACAAAGATGCAGGTATGCACTTCAAAATAGGGAAGTGAGTGTGGATAAAAGCATTTCAGTTGATTACAGAAAGCACCCAATCCATGATCTACATCATGCCACCCTAATTAACTGTCTAAGGAGAAAATAAATTGGGTTATCATGGCTTAATAGCTTCAACTAAATATCACCCCCATCTTCACCTTACCCAATGGTGCCTCATATTATGCATCAAGATTAGACAATTCCTCCAAACTGTCAAATTAGGCTATAGCCACATAAACAGCCATGTCATCTTAAAACAAAATCATCTCACAGCAAACACATAAATGTTACATCTAAATTCTTCCCACCCAGTAATTTATACGCCTTCAGCCCAGCCAGCTAAATCATGTTTTCTCACATTTTGAATTACACTGACCTAAATGGAATACACCTTGTCAGTGAGTCATTTATTTGATGTCATACTTAATTGCTCTCTTTAGTCCCTGCATGTGTAGTCAATTTATAAGACAAAATGTATTTGAACTTGAAACTGATTCCATGGAAGAGGGGCTAGAGGCAAAGTACAGTTGAAGGCATTTCCAGGGGGATCTTTAAATGAAATTAATCTATGGAATCCAAAAAAGAATAATTGCATCGACTACATCCATTAATCTCAGCCACCAAAATCACTTCAATAATTGATGGATATGAAAATGTAATTAATTTAATGTCTTTTAGTTTCAAAAATCAAACCAAAAAAGTCACTGGCGAGAGTTTAAGGAGAAAGAACAATGATAATATTGTTACTTCAGTTACCTCAGAAAATTAACCAGAACTTGGTTCTGCACTTATCATTATCTCCCTTGCTAGCAACCAAAGATACCCAAACTGAGTTGGAGACACTCCTGAGAACACAGGGAACCCCTTACCTTTTAAGTAAAGAAGCAGATTCAAGATATGGAAAATGCTAACCAGACACTGATTTGGAAAGTAATGCTTATTCTCCTTTGATTAAACTCACAGAACCTCCCAATAACTAAGAACAGGAGACCAGTGCTTCCATTTGCCTACAAGCAGGACAGACATAAAAATGATGCTCCTAGTCAAGGGGGCATGTGGACTATGGACAGGGCCACCTTCATGAGAAGGTAACAGATTAGTAATTGCATCACGTGTGAAGGGAGCTGCCTGGCCACCCTGCTAATGAGACAAAAGGCACAGGACCACAGCTGTCATTTTTGTGTGATATTAATCTGTCACATAAAAAGAACCAAGTCCCTGAGCTTTATCAAGACCTACAAGTAAAGATTCTCCAGTTCAGTGTAATTATGAGGAGCTTCGCAGCAAAACCTCACACTGAGGAATACCAATGAGCAGCTCTATGGTAACCGAGGAGACAAATCCATCAGCAAGACAAAGTGGAGGAGGCTGGGCAAGCCAAATGAAGATTCAACCTTACAGTTCTTTATTTTGCTAAACTGTTGTTAATAGCTCCACACACTTCAAAATATCGTTGGAAGAGTTTCTGTTGTTGTTTTTTAATTTACAAAACCTATTTTCATGGTTTATTCTGAGCAGTCTTCACACATCTAAAGCTGACACAGCTGTTTCTCCAGCTCTCTGTAATCGCTGCTCGGTTTGGAAATAATTACTTCTGAGTGGAGGAGGAACTGTCTAGGAGCTGGATGCTGTGAGCAGCAATTCTCACTGCGGTCTGAACCAGCTTACCCTTGTGATAATAATATTGCATCCTTTACAGTTCTCTGTTTGTTTTGGATTTCGTACTTCTGTTTTTAATCTTAAGCAAGAAGCACTCTCCCTTCCAATGCCAGATTCCTTCACACAACTGATTTTTACCAGCAAGGCCCAAAGGATGGCATGTTTTGACTGGTAATTCTACAGGGGTTTCAGGCCCTTTGTATTCATTGTGAACCTAGCAACACTGATGCGAGATGCTTCTTACTTAGAAAGACACAAAATCAGTGACTGCACAGCTGGTACACAGACCTAACCCAGAGCTGAGGACTGCCAGGAAACACCCAGGCCATTAAGACTGTTTTCCTTCTCAATCTATTCTATTTTGACATAAAATATGTCCAAAAGAACCATGTCTTCTTGCACAAATGAGATTTGTTGTTTGGAACTATTTGAACATGAATATATTCTTGCTTGGATTGTTTTCACATAACAGTATAATTTTAAATCTTCTTAGTTAAAGGTATTTAATACAAAAGGAGAAGAAGCTAATGTGTCTTACTGATTATAACATCTTACAATTTGTCTAAGGGGTCTTTGGATGTAAAAGGAAACTACTTGCTTTTATTTTGCTGCTTTAAAATTTGACTAATTCAATGAAAGAAAAAAGAAAGGAAGGAAGGAAGGAAAGGAGGGGAGAGAGTGAGAAAGAAAGAAAGCAGGAAAGAACGAGAGAAAGGAAAAGGGTTGGCACCAGTTATTACTGGCTACTTTTGCATTGCAATAACAAAACACCTGACAGATTTGCATTGCTAGTAGAAATCACCCAACCAAGAGCAGCTTGTGGGCTAAAAAGGGTTCAATTTGGCTTACAGGCTCCAGGGGGAAGCTCCACAATGGCACGGGGAAATGATGGCATGAGCAGAGGGTGGACATCACTCCCTGGCCAACATCAGGTGGACAACAAGAACAGGAGAGTGTGACAAACACTGGCAAGGGAAAATTGGCTAGAATGCCCATAAGTCTGCCCCCAACAATACACTGCCTCCACGAGGCGTTAATTCCCAAATCTCCATCAGCTGGGAACCTAGCATTCAGAACACCTAAGTTTATGGGAACACCTGAATCAAACCACCACATTCTCTCTCTGAACCCCATAATTGATAACCATCCATGATATAAAATGCAATACATTCAGTCCAACTTTCAAAGTCTCCATTTTTTTAATCAATCCTAATGATGTTTAAACATCCTCATAATCCAAGGTCTTTTAACTGAGCCATAATACCAAAAACAAAACAAAAAAAATCCCTCAAAAGACTCACAATGGCACAAAATAAACATTCATACTGCAAAGGATGGCACTGGCATAGCAAAGAAATACTCAAGCAATGCATGATTTAAATAGGGCAAACACCAAACTCTGTAGCTTCAAGTCCAACAACTCTAGCCAGTGACAAGTCTCCAAGTCCTATAATCCTAACCAGCAACAGGTCTCTGGAGTTCCTATTCTGCCCCTCCAGCTAGGCTACTCACAGTCCTAGAAAACTTCATCCGGGGCTGGAAACTTTCCTTAGCAGCCATTTTGTGGTCCAAGCATCTCCACTGGGTCTCCACTGTAACCCACATTTCATCCTCATGGCTCCCTTGGGTCTCCATGCAGGTATCCAGCAAACCTGCTTCACATTGCCCATGGCCATTTCCAAAATACAAGACTGTGTTGCAATCTTAATGACCCTCTCTTTCCTGCATTTCTCATACTCCACAATACCAGGTAGGGTGCCAATTTGTTAATCCAGGGGAGAATAAAGAAGACTTTAAAGAACAGGATACTCCTTGAACACTCAGGCCCCTCCAAAAGAGTCTACATTCTTCCTGTTGCCCCAGTGCAGGTCAGCTGGCCCAATCTCAAAGGTTGTAACCTCTCAATTGCAGCTGAATGAGCAGAAGTTCACCCAAAGATTTTTTTTTTCCTGTGCCATATCCCTCTGCTCACACCCATTCATTTCTATGCAAAGCAACCCTGTACAACTTCTCAGGACATAATAGCAAGCTTCTCACCAAACTTGCTAGCCCAGTCCAAGCAAAGCTCTTTCTCACCCTCATAAGCCAAACCTCACAATCCATAGTTCTTAGTGCATTTAGGTCTTACAGGTCTGACCAGAAAAGCCCATCAAGCTGTACTTACAGCACTGTAAGGCATCTCTTAGGCAGAGGTTTCAAATCCTTCCACATTCCTCTCAAAAAATCAGGTCCAAAAGGCCAAAACCACATAGTCAGGTATCTAGCAGCAAATGACCCCACTCCTGGTACCACTTTACTGTTGCAGTCAGGTTCACATTGCTGGTAGAAATAACCCAACCAAGAGCAGATTGTGGGGAAAAAAAGAGGTTTATTTTGGTGTATAGGCTCAAGGGGGAAGCTCCAATATGGCAGGGAAAACAATGGCATTAGCAGATGGTGGACATTAGCCCCTGGCCAACATCATATGGACAACAGGAACAGGAGAGTGTGCCAAACACTGGCAATGGCACACTGGCTATAACACCCATAAGCTGACCCCCAACAACACACTACCTCTAGGAGGCACCAATTTTCAAATCACCTCATCAGCTGAGAACCTAGCATACAGAATACCTATGTTTATGGGGGAAACCTGAACCAAACCACCACACAGGGTTTATTTGAGCTTGTTTCTGAGCATATGGTCAAGTTCATCATGGAGGGAAGGTATGGTATGTGAGGTCATGGTGTTCATGCTCAGAGAATGTGGTAGCAGGTACTAATGTCATGCAGCTCAGGAAACAGAGAAAAGAACCAGAGGCCAAACTATCACTTTCAAAGGCCCACCTCTAGTGACCTACCTCCAGCACCTCCTAAAGGTGTCACAGCCTTCCAAACAGCACCTCCAGCCAGGAAACAAGCACCCCAAACACAAGGCTGTGGGGGACATCTCAGATTCAAACACCAACAATGTCCTTCTGCTGAAAAGAACAATTCAGGTCATAGAATGTGATGTTTAAATTCTGTGGTCAACTTGATCAGATTAGGAACCAAGTAAGAGACAAGCTTGGTGGGGTGGGCTGGGCTGGGCTGGAAGATGTTTCTAGGAAGGAGTAACTGAGGTAGGAAGATCTTCCTCCAAAATGGATGGGATTTCCAATGGTGGACTAAACACAAATAAGCTCCAGGACTGGAGAAATGGCTTAGTAGTTAAAGCACTTGCCTGCAAAGCCAAAGGACCAAGGTTCAATTCCCCAGGACCCACATAAGCCAGGTACACATGGTGGCACATGTGTCTGGAGTTTGTATACCCTTTCTCTTTCTCTCTCTCTCTCTCTCTCTCTCTCTCACATATCTAAATAAAAATAAATATTTTTTAAAAATTAAAAAAGAAGCTCCAAGATATTTCTTTCAACTGGCTGCCATGCTCCTTGCAGGGATGCATTTTCCGTGTGGCTGCCCTAGCATGCATTGTGCATCACTGTGTATCCATCTACTGTTTTGGCTATCTTTCCTGGACAATGGAACTGCAGTTCATCAGCTTTCTAGCATGGATTTAAGACAAGCAGCTCTCTAGGGACCCTCCAGGTCTTGAGAGTCAGATTGGGACTGTTGTAGCTGGCCTCCAGCCTTGTTGATTAAGCTCTATGCTCAAGCCTAAAGACAGCTATTGTTGGACCAGCCTTGTTGATTAAGCTCTGTGCTCAAGCCTATAGACAGCTATTGTTGTTCTACTTGGCCCGTATCCAATAAAACCCTTTCTTTTCATCCTTTGGTTCATTTCCTCTAGAGAACCCTGACTAATACATGACTGACTCACCTTTACCTCTGATGATCTCTCCTGAGGCTCCTTGGTCAGGTCATTCTCTAAGCTCCTGAGGTTCCACCATTCCTTAAGTATTTTTCATAACAAATCTATTTAATCACGCATAATGTTATTTGAAAGTTTTACTGTAAAGCAGAATTTCACCAAGCTTTAAGTGTCAAATAATAACTCCCTCCCCCTTTTTTATTTTCTAGCCATGGAAGTAATGACACCCAAAACATTTCAGCATGCCTATCTCATATAATAATCTGGCCAATGCCTGGTTTAGCTGCTTCATTTTAAACCATGTCTCCTTGGGTTGGGTTGTATTTCAGAGGAAGAGCATTTAGATAGCATTCACAAACCCCTATATTCAATCCTGAGCACTAAAGAAAGAAACAAAAATGACAACACTATGAACCTCCCTTAAGTCTATTCCTCAAGTCTATCCTAGATTTCAAGTACTTTAGACAAAACCTACCATGTGCAACATTTCTGCAATATTGGCAATATACTCATATTTTGTGAATATGAACTCAAAACTTATTCACCAATAACATGTAACTAGTAAGAAAGCTGGCATTTTAAGCAAAATCTGGGTTTAATGCTCTTTTTACTTAACTTTAAAGGTTCTCCCACATCAAGTTTGTGGAAAGTATGTTCCCTGATGTCTGAGGCAAGTACATAAAGTGTCCACATACTATTTCCAGAATGTTACCCTGCACACAATTCCCACACCTTCCCAAGATAAGGAAAACTGCTATTGGTCACTTAAACACACTATTCAATAGGAGCCTATGGACAGTGGTATAGAAATGTCTACAAGAATTGCACTTAAGTTAGCATCTGCTGAGTACCTACTAAGCACCAGAGCCCAGCCTAGAATCACTGGCTCCACAAAGGATCTACCAATCTCTCAATTACCTCTTAAAAGAGGGGGAAAAAGCATTTTAAAGTGCAATGGAGATTTTAAATAACATGTCCAAGAACACATAGTATAAGGTAGTAGAAACAAATTGAATTCCAGGTTTATTTCACACCAAAACCTTCAGTCTTTTCTTTACATTCATCCACTCTCAGAGAGTTGGGATATATAAAGGCCAGTTTTGCTAGCCAAAATATTCAACTGCAGAATTTACCTTATTAAAGTGTTATTTTAGTTTCCCAAAAAAATAATAATTTTCCATGGTTATTTTTTATAGGACTCAACATCAAGACTTGGGACAAAGCTCTAGAAAATAAAAGGTCTATTTTTGTGCTAAATTTCTCTCTTCTCTCTTTCTCTGTAAGCCTGAAAACAAATTTTGAAATGTATACGAAGTAGTCAATCATTGCTTTGGCTTTTTTGAAAGTCAAATGTTCAAACTACTTAACAATCCACGTTTTGTAACCTCTACCACTTGAGTTTCTTATCCACAGGGCATAGAAATCTTTCTGTGAACCTCTGCTTTTCTATGCTGTGATGGCAATGACTGTGACCCTAAGCCTCTGTGGCAATGACGGAGACCCTAAGCACCTCTGAGGCTTTCTCCTGGCATCCCCTCTTACCCATCTGCTGCACTTACCCTAGTGCTTCATGCTGTGCCCACCCTGCACTCACTCAGTCTCTCTCTTTTGTTCCTTCAAAACTTTACAAAATCAAGTCACACAGACAGTAGATTCAGCCAGTCCCCTGTCCCCTCCAACTCTGTTCACTCTTCAAAAAAGATTCACAAGTGTCAGTTCTAGGGTCTCAAAGGTCAATCACAGTGGACTTCCATCTCCACCATGGGCACACCCAGGGAAGGCCTAATGATGGAGAAGGACACAGCCTTCACTAGAAAACCCACTATTTTAAACCAAACCAATATATAATTTTCATTTTATTGTTTTAAATATTTATTTATTTGAGATAGAGAGTAGGAGAAAGAGAGAATAGGTGTGCCAGGGACTCCTGCCACTATAAGCAAGGTCCAGATGTATGGTCCACTTTGTGCATCTGGCTTTAAAAGGGAACTGGAGAACCAAACCTAGGGCATCAGGCTTTGCAAGCAAGCACCTAAGCCAACTCTCCATCACACTATTTTCATTTTATAAATATTTTATTTATTTATTTGAGAAAGACAGACAGAGAGAGAGATAATAGGTATGACAGGTCTCCAGACACTGCAAACAAACTCCAGATGCATGTGCCACCTTGTGCTTGTGCATCTGGCTTATGTGGGTACTGGGGAATTGAATCTGGGTACTTAGGCTATGCAGGCAAGCACCTTAACCACTAAAAAACCTCGCCAGCCCTCTATTTTCATTATTAAAAGATAGTATACTTTTATACATTTTATTTTTATACATTTTAAAAAGGTAGTATACTGAACACAACCCCTACCTCCTCACTCACCCTGGCTTACTGTAAACTCCTCCAATGAGAAGTACAGCTGCACCACCACCTTTTTATAAAAGTTCCTAAAAATAAGCCTCCTTCAGAGTTCTCTCCCTCTTCCTTGCCACCCCCTCAATTATGGTTGATTAGCTCACACAGTTTCTTCAGAGTTAACTCCTCATCTCAGATCTTTTCCAGTGTAATCCATTTGGTGCCAGATTTATCTTCCATAACATCAGCAAATCACCCCAATCGAAAATGTGCACATTTCACATCTAATGCTGAAGTCAACCTCTGGGTGTGTCATGCTGAAAATCTCCTCCACAATAATCTTTGCTCGCCACTCCTAACTTTTCTGTAAAGTCAGTCACTGGCCCCTGAATGTTTAGCCAACACACATCTATCATATCCCAGGTCCTTCTGGAGTATCCTGAACCCATCCATTTCTCCTACCACCTACTCAAACTCTGTTCATCTGCTAAGGCACTTCCTTCTTTAAAGGATCTTGTTTCTTTTTGATTAAACTCTTAAATGTTCTTAGGTATCTTTTTTAACTTGGAATCACCTTAAATCCTCCCTGCTACCAGCAGAACATGAATGAAATAAGTGCATACACCTGCGCGCAAGTGCGAACACAGAGAAAAGCCATGGCAGGTCCTGCCCTACCACGGCAACACCTTGAGGGCTCCATGTCCGCTGCACTTACTAGGTAAAGAGCCATGCCAGCTTCCCTTCTAGGGAACTGCTTGCTAACAAGAAGCTGAGCAAAGTCAGAGACGACAACTCACACTTTTTGGAGCTTTCAACAACAGCATCCTTATTTGGGAAGAAAGAATGAATGAGCTGGGTTACTGCCAAGTCCCAGAAAAGAACAATGGAATGATGATATGTGAAATGTTTTTGGCAAGAAAAATTAACACCTGAGGAATATAAGGTTAATAACCAATTTTCCAATATACTATGCATTAAAAAGTTAAGCTATGACAGGTGCAGCCTATAATTCCAAGCACCTGGAGGCTGAGACAACAGAAGCATAGACTCCAGGCTAGTCTAGGCTACCCATTACATTATAGGACATCCTGCATTAAATGACATGACCATGTTGCAAAACAAGGGTAAAACTAAGCAATTCCCCACAAATGAAATATAACTACATACTAAATCAAATTTCTAGTAATTTTTATGATCAGACTTACTGGAACAAATATTTTGAGATGTGAGTAATCTTTTCTTCTTTATTTTTTTATTTATTTATTTTATTTATTTATTTATTTATTTATTTATTTATTTATTTGAGAGCGACAGACACAGAGAGAAAGACAGATAGAGGGAGAGAGAGAATGGGCGCGCCAGGGCTTCCAGCCTCTGCAAACGAACTCCAGACACGTGCGCCCCCTTGTGCATCTGGCTAACATGGGACCTGGGGAACCGAGCCTCAAACCGGGGTCTTTAGGCTTCAGAGGCAAGCGCTTAACCGCTAAGCCATCTCTCCAGCCCTCTTCTTTATTTTTTATAAGAAGAGAAAAAATTTGCACACCAGGACCTCCAGCCCCTGCTCTCACACTTCAGATGCATGCGCCACCTTGTGTGCATGTGCCACCTGTGTACTTGCCCCACCTTTGTGAGTCTGGCTCACATGGGACCTGGAGAGTCAATCATGGGTCCTTAGGCATCATATGCAAATGCCTTAACAATTAAGCCATCTCACGAGCCAACCATCTTTTATTTACTTTATTATGTGGCAATAATTTAAGAAGTGGTAGCAAGATAAAAGATTACAACGTAGATAAAGGTGATATGAACACAATAAGAAAAGTTGATTTTAAAATTCAGTAAAATTAGAAAATATAAGGACAGTTATCCACAGTCAATGGATAAACAAAGAAAATAACAGAGCCACTAAAAATAGCAACATTGGTTAAAACCATTAATATGCAAATATAGTCAAAGCATAACTTAAACAACTATAAGTATTAAAAACCTTTACAATTGATAAAGAATGAAACTGAGCATCACAGTAATATAAGAAGGCAAGGCACATGGGGAGATCGGAAGGAAGAGATGGGGCATGGGGAGACCAGAAGGGAGAGATAGGGTAGGGGGAGATCAGAAGGGAGAGATGGACTATAGGAAGATCATAAGGGAGACACAGGGTATGAGGAGATCAAGACAAACTATAGGGAGATCAGAAGGGACAGATGGGGTCTGGGGAGACCACAGGGGAGACACAGGGTGTGGGGAGGTAAGAGGAAGACATGGAGTATGTGGAGGCCAGAGGTGAGACACAAGGCATGGGGACATCATAAAGAGTCTTGGGGTATAGGAAGATCAGAAGGGAGACTACAGGTGTAGGGAAAGTTGTGGAGATGAAGTAAGTAAGCCTAGGAAAGTAATAATTCTCTTTTCTGGACTTAGGTTTTAACCATATATTTTCATTTGCAAGGCTAATATTTTTCCTAGGATGTGCTTTTACTATGTAAGTCTATAGAGAAGTAGGATAGTTAAAATAGGGAACAGGAGCACTGAGCAGGACATTTCAACAGACATATACCAATTACCTAATGTGGTAGCCTCATGTCACTGAGATGAACTTCCAAACCAGACACAGTTATGGAGGAAGGGATTTACTGAAGATAGAGGGGAAGTTCCATAATGGCAGAAGAAGCTGGCCTGCTCTCATAGGTCCAAGCAGAGAGAGAAGTGAAAAGCCACCACCAAAAAGCAAGCAAGCAAGCATACTACAGGACTCTAGCTCTTTGCATATCTTGAGAGTGGAATTCCAAATGCACCACCACACCTTAGTGCTGGACCCTAAAATCCACCCAGTGACACCTCCTCCAGCCAGATGGCCACAGATCTAAATCCTGAATGTGTTGGGAGCCATATATTTAAACTACCATACCTAATGTATGTTATAACCCTGAGATAAAATCAGTTATAAGTAATGCTATAATCTCCTAGCCGCACAAGAAAGGCTTTCCAAACTTCTTGGATGTCCAAGGCTCCCATACCCACTCCAAGACAAACTTAAGCATCCCACATACACATTCGAGGCATGACATTCCAGCTGCCTACAAGGCTGTGAAGCGTGGCACGTTTACTTAAACATAAACATCATCATTTCTCATGTAATGTCTTTTTTCTCCCGTAATAATCTATACTATCCAAAGAAATGCAATTTCACCATTGGTTCACCATGCTGATGTTTGAAGAAAGATCACATGACACAAACCATAATGAGGTAGAATATGATGAAGGCTCCATGGATAAATTGATTCTAAGCAATACGGATATTTACTACCAAGTACGTCTTCCTCTGATACAAGGTTTAAAAAAAAAAAAAAAAAAAAACAGGTACTAGGAGAGGAAGGTGGCCTGTGCCAGTGTCCAAAGGCTCTCGATAAATCACTCCGAAAGAGCTTTGGCCACAGAGGAAAGAACACGCTAGGAAAGGGGTCGGTGTGTTGCTGTGGACTGGCCCAGCATGATCCATGGGAAAGGCTACAGATGAAAACCGAGCTACAGGTCAAGTCAGAAGTTTCATCTAATGCCACATTGTGTCTCCAGTAAAAAGTGACATTCCCTGACCCAACTTCTCTCTCTTTATAAACATGGCTGTAGAAATGTGGCGCCTTCTCTAAGACCTATCTACTGCTACCCTACAATCTCAGCTTTGCAAGCGACAGAGGACTCTAAAGCCATTCCTGGGGTAGCCATGAGACAAGGCCAGTTGCTGAAGGTCACTGCTATTGCACTGTGATTACCTCCAGCCTCCTGGCCTGGAGGGGTCTGCCACCGCCTATCCCCCCACAGCTCAGTCTCCTGCTAAAAGGGCCCAGGGTGGCCATGTAAAAGCCCAGCCCTGGACACTGAGACAACAGTGGACACAGCGTACAGCAGCACCCCACACAGCCCTAGCACAGTGCCCATATGAATGGTCCAAGGGAACTGAGAAGGCTCCTACTACACACTTGGAACCTGCACCCACCCTGGACTGCAGTGCTGGGCATCTAGAAGTTAGGCATGTAGAAGGGACCGCCTATGGTCTTAGTACAGCTTCCACTCCCCATCCCAGGATGCTCATGGCAGGGGATCAAGGAAGCCCGCTAACACCAGGTAGATCAGCAACTGGACATAGACAGACTGGTGGGAAAAATACAATCCATCAGACAGAGGAAGACACTCCTTGACAAGACAGACTTATAAGAAGATGAGGAAATGGATACATCATTAGCATAAGGGGAGGAAGACAGAAGTGGGCAAACCCAGACATAAAGCCCACTCAGGGGGGTTCGCAGCTCTGGAACCTCTTCTATCCCCACTGGAGCTTTTGTTCATAATAAACCAGTTTCCTTTGTTTTCTCTGCATCTTCCAACTTCTGTCTGTCTGTCTGTCTGTCTGTCTGTCTTGGGACATCCCATTCTTTGTTCACCCTAAGGAACAAACCCAAAACCCCTAGATTACACCAAAGGTCCCGTATCAACCAAGTCAAGTAGACCAGAAAAGGAACGTTGAAACATCTGTAGGAAGTGACAAGTAGGCAAGAATTCATTTAAATCTGGACTCTGAACACTGGACATTAGAAGGATAAATACTCATTGCAGCCAACAAATAAAGGCTCTAAAACAAGCAAGTAACATAACAAAATGACCAATATGGAGTCAAGCACCCGGGCTCCTCTGGGTGCTCTGCTGTTTTAGAGTCTATGATGTGTAAGAAGGCTGAACTTCTGAACAGAAATCAAATGCAATGAAGGCAGAAGAGGAAAGCAGCAATGAACTGGCCGTGAGTGGCCACAGTTGAAAGCCAGGGCAGAGGAAGGACCGGAAGAGTAGGCAGAGATAGAAAGCTGGTCTCAGGAAGACAAAGCCAGCACAGGGGCTCTGGGTCCTGCTCAGGAATTCCTCCTGCCTGCCCCAGCTCCAGGACACCCTCTGAAGCCCAAGTAGCTTCTACAGATCTCACTTTCACTGCCGAAAGTAGCAGGCAAAACTTCAGAGTTGGAGGTTGTGAGAAATAGGTTAAAGGCAGGCTTTGTAATCACTGTCTACTCCCCAGGCCAATTCAGTGACAGAACACAGGAGACAAAAAGCCATCCTGTAAAGAGAACATGGACTTAGAACAAGAAGGCTGGCACAGCGGGTGAGGCGGAACAGACATGGCGTCGCACATGCAATGCACAGGACAGGCTTCTGGGAATCCCAAACCCACGAAGTCATACACAGCCAAAAGACTCTCTGAGCAACAGAGTTCTCCAAATTGCAAGGCAGACATAATTTCATGCCTACCAAAACATATGATTTGCAAGGAAAGACATTATCACAGATAATTGGTATTATCACATATAACCCAACACCTAAAATTCCAGAAAAATAATGCCATTATTGGTAAAGCCCAACTTTTAGTAATTAGGAAGTGACTAACAGCACCTCACATGAGAACAGACGGCAGAAGTTAATGTACCTTTGGCAAGTCGGAACACTCTTTCAAAAACAACTCTTTATTTATTTTTTTTTTTTATTTGAGAGAGGGAATGGGTGTGCCAGGTCCTCTAGCCCCTGGAAATGAATTCCAGATGCATGCACCAACTTCTGTATCTGGCTTACAAGGGTACTGTGGAATCGAACCTAGGTCTTTAGGCTTCATAGGCAAGCACCTTAACTGCTATGCCATCTCTCCAGCCCCCAAGTCTTTTTCTTAATAGCCAACTGTTTTGTCTTTCAGTAGAAAAAAAAAAAAAAACTGATTTCCTTGTTCTGTTAATCTGCAATCGATGTACCCATTTTCTACTCCCACTACATGAAATATAATCTAAACAAGTTCTTCTAGTTTCCCCAGGATCACTTACTTCTCCTCTCTTGATTGATTTAAAACCCTATATCCTTATTCAGGGTGATTTTTCTGGTTAGCTGGGTTGTTCAAAGTGTTTTTATGTTTTTCTTTTCAGATAAATAAATAAATAAATAAATGGCAACTTCAAAAAAGGAGTAGGTACTTTTTACACAAGAAAATGACCGTGGTGTGGGAAGGAAAAAGTCTTTTTTTATATTCATGATAACATTGTTCTTTAAATGTTAATTTACAGAGCTGGAGAGATGGCTTAGCGGTTAAGCGCTTGCCTGTGAAGCCTTAGGACCCCGGTTCGAGGCTCGGTTCCCCAGGTCCCACGTTAGCCAGATGCACAAGGGGGTGCACGCGTCTGGAGTTCGTTTGCAGAGGCTGGAAGCCCTGGCACTCCCATTCTCTCTCTCCCTCTATCTGTCTTTCTCTCTGTGTCTGTCGCTCTCAAATAAATAAATTTAAAAAAAATGTTAATTTACAATAGCCCCACTAATATGGGTCATAACAATTATTCACAAATATCTGTAGCAGTTTTATGGCCTATGCCAGAAAAAAAAACAGCCTATAGAATTGCAGATTACTTAGCAAGACAAATACAAGAATTCAATATTGAGATTGAATGTGAGAATTGACATTACCTACTGTGTGAAACTCTACAAAGTTATGTAATAACTTTGTAGCTACATAATAAGCCACATAATATTTACCATGTCAAAGATCTGTGATGTGATATTTGCAATTCATTAGAAATTTTTCAAAAATCAGAATTCTGCTGACATTTGAAGGTTTAAAAATCATTTGATCAAGTTTCTTTACAACACTACTCAGTGTGTCCCTTCTAACAGAAAATGTCTTAGATTGAACGCACACTGATAGATTTGACAGCTTCACAAAATATTTTCATTACATGGCTTTATTTTTTCCCAATTTTCTTCAAGAAAGCAACTTGCCTCTGCTGTGATTGCTAGCCCTCTTGGAGTTTCCTCACACACATTTCAAGACTGCTTAGTTGGCAATTCTTCCATAGCATTTTCTCAGTTCTGAGAACACTGCCATTTCCTCTAATTAGGACCTCAAATGTCCCTCAAGATTAGATGAGAACTAGGAGGAGGCTCTCAGGTTGGTGGAATATGCCATTGAAGGGGCTGCAGGACCACTGTCACTGTCTCTCCACTCCTTGCTTCCTGAGTAAGATGAACAGTTTGGCTCCACCAGTCATGATGAGCTGTTTTCTACAGGCCCAAAACAATGGGGCCAATAAACCAGAGAATAGGACCTCCAAAACTGTGAGCCAAAACACACCTTCTCTGTGGATCAGTCAAGTTAACTCAGGTTGTCCATTACAACAATGGATACCTTACTTAACTGGTGTATGTTGCTGCTAAAACTTCCCCCAACTCAGGTACAGAGGCTCGCCTAACCAGACTACCTTGCCATCCAGGTGTCTGTATTCCTGGTCAGCTGCCACCTGACTAGTGAACAAGACAAGTGAGCATGTCCTTACTCGTCCCACAGTCACCCCATTAATACTGGTTTCCCTAGTATTTTCTAAAGGAGCTTTTGTAATGGAACTGTGTCATAATGTACATGTACATGTATAATTACATAATGTACATTATTCATCAAAGTCAGAAACTACAGCTATTCATTCTTATAGCCATTCTGATACCTAATATATAGCACTGAAAAAAACTTTCTTCAATCAATGATTATTGACTAAAGGATGATGTCATGGGCTTCTTGTATTGACTTAGGTTATGTATCCTGCTGAGGAGATAAAAGGTTCTCAAATAGGACCCTTCAAGTCAGAAAACAACATAACTGGATGACCAGGTTCAATTACATGAGGGACACAGGAAAGTAATTCTGCTTTTCGTATGAATAAGCCTTTGCTTCAATTACTTTGAGATTTTAGAAAAATCTCAAAAGGAATATAAATTTCTTAGAAAAAGAAATATGTGAATGGGGACAAATTATAAATATCTGAAAAACCACTTTCAGTTCTTGTTTTTACTGTAAAAATTCATGGACAAATATGTCCAAAGAATCAAGAATTCCTCATGACTATAAATTCTTGCTTTACTCCTATAGTTGAAAACAACAAACTTCAAAAATAATCTGAAATTTTCTTTTATATGCACATGCATAAATGCTCTCTACTGGCTCAGTCATATTAAAGATGTCTGAATTTGAGCATCAGATTGATTTTTTAAACCACTCAAGTCTGTATCTGCCTTATATTGGTTTCTTTACCTTTCAAATGAGGTTTTATATATTTGGTAGCAGTAACATCTGATAGTTTTATATTCATAAGCTTACCTCTAAAATACATGCATCATTAATGAGTCACACAATGAAAATTCAAAGCCATTTCACTATTAGAACTTTTTAAAGATCATCTGCTGAGTCAGACACTTAAGTGCCTTAAAACTAAAGCATTCCTTCTCTCTAGTCTTTGTTCTTAAACATGGACAGTGGTATTTGCTTTAAGAGCCCATAACCAGGGCAGGTTTTCAGAGAAGCTGTGTGAGAGACATGGACTGACTGTCAAGTGACAAAACCACCCAAGCTTTCCATAACACATGAGAAAGGAATTCACACATTCACACATTCAACAATGCCTGTCTTTCCTCACCTTCTAACTTGTTTGAGGCAGGATCTCTCACTGTTACATTCACCAGAATAGCTTCGCCACAAGCTTCCAGGAGACCCTGACTCCACCTCACATCTTATATAGGTATACTGGGATTACAGATGCCCACATATAGCATATGGCTTTTTTAGCATATGGCTTTTTAAGTGGTTTCTGGGTAATCTAAACTCAGGTATTCAAGCTTACTCAGCAAGGACTTCATCCACTGAGCCACCTCCCCATTTGTGGGGGTTCTCAGTAAAAAACCATGTATGGACATCCCTTCACGGCACTTGATAGTTTGTTTCTTTTTAATGACTGCATACAAGTTTGGCTGTGAATGATCATCATTTAGTACCTGGATCCCTTCCTTTCGCTATGTTTCCTATCTTCTGGTACCACAGGCAACACCGCTATAGGTGGGTAGGTAGCTGGATGCATAGACCGAGAGACAGACAGACAAACACAAACAGACACACAGACACCATCTATCATCTATGCTGGTCATTTTGTTTATGTATGGAAGAAATTTCCAGGAGAAGACTACAGGTTCTGGCTTTTCTTAAAGAGTACATTTCACATTTCTAAAATAGTTAATGCTTTCATTAGGATAAAATAAACTGTACCCAGGATGGAGGAACAAACACATAATCCTCCTGTGGAGGGGCCTGCAGTCTAGATAAGGCCTCAGAGCCTGGCCAATGCCTCCCTATTCCTCCTCTTGGCCAATCTGACCTGTCCCCCTACAACATAGGGCTCGCCAGTGTTCCACCAAAGGGTTTAACTATGCTTTGGACTCCTGGACATGACGCTGTAAAGTTAGCGGACTATATTATAAAGTTGGATTGTGAACCTGTTCCAAAGAAGCTCTGTGGCTTTCCTTTATTTCCAAATAAGTTCCTAGTGCAAAAGGATGAGGAGCCACCCACCCACAGCCCAGAGGAAAACAGGAGGTTACTGAAGAAGTCTTCCTGTGACCGTGAAGCAATCCGAAACATTGTAACTGGCAGTACATTAAGAAGGAAGAAAACACAGACACTGATGTAGAAACAGCTGAAAGGTGACAAATTTCTTCCATGTAAAGTTTCTCAGAGGAGGGGACATTCCGTTTAGGTAAAAGAAAATAGAGTTGCTCTTGGCCTCCTTTCAAAGAAGGGGTGAATATGTCAGTGGAGGATGAAAGGGGAAAGCCAAATGAGGTGCAGGAAACAAAAATCAGTGTTTACAGATTTGGAGGAATCTCTTGAGGAAACCCAATAAGCACAGTGGAGTCAAGGGTTGAGCCTGCCCTCCAGCTGCTCTTCCTCCCTCTGAGGCAGGCTTGTCTGCACACTCACCTCAGCCCAACAGCCGGCAGGGTGGCCACAGGAGACACTCAGTAAATGCAGACTAACCCAATAAATAACTGAAGCAGCTGCCCACAGAATCAATTACAGGAAATGCAGGCGGGCCTTTCCCTGGGATCTCTTGGCTGGTAATGGTTTAAAAGGAAGAATGTCAGGACCCTGCCCCCCAGTTGTAGTTAATGTCAAGACAGAAGGAAGCAGGCATCAGCCCACCTCCTAGGAAAACATCTAATTGTCCTGATTTTCATGAAACTACTTCCCTTCCTTTCTCCTTCATTTCATCCATTATCATCCTTACTATCAAACAGTGTATTATAATCCTGACAATTGTGTAGCATTACATAATTGCCTAATAACCATTAATATCAGTAGCTCCTACTTTAAAATCTGAAACAAAGATTAAAATGGACATTAAAAAAAACAAAGTTAAGTGAGGCATGATGGCACACACCTGTAATCCTAGCACTTAGAAGACAGGAAGAAGGAGAGTTCGAAGCCTGCTTGGGTTACACAGTGAGTTCAAGACCAGTATAAGACATACAGCAACACCCTGTCTTAAGAAAGCCAAACCAGCCTGGGATGTGGCTTACTCTAGGCCTCTTGTCCAGCATGTGCAAGTGCTGGGGGTGGGGACCATTAAAAGCTGCACTACAGAGAGTAAACCCCATAAAACCAGGCAGGGCCTTTCTGTTTATGCTTCTGCATTAAGTATTTATTTGTCCTTTGAAATAGGTGATATTGATGCAGGATTTGGGGGGCTCAGGAGGGGTCTCCCAAACTTGCATACCCCAAATTTAGGTCCTTATCCTAAATTTTTAACAAAGAAGTGATTAAAAACACTCAAGAAGGATAAATTATGAATTACTGAGTTTCTTCAGAGGGAAATACTTAATTCGTGAGGTTTTTTATGTTTTTAATTTAATTTTATGTATTTTCAAGGACAGAGAAGAAAATCAGAGAAAGAGAGAGAAAGGATATGAATATGGGCAAGTCAGGGCCTCCGGCCATTGCAAAGGAACTCCAGACGCATCCACCATTTTGTGTGTCTGGCATACAAGAGTACTGGGAAACTGAACCCATGTTGTTAGGCTTTGCAGACAAGCGCCTTAACTGCTGAGCCATCTCTCCAGCCCCTCCTGGGGTTTGTTTAGGGGAGACTGATATCTAGGAAAAGGCTGGAGGAGTTCCACACACACATACTGAAGACCAGACATAGAAGCTCTGTCAAGTAACAGAGCAGAGAGGACTAAGAAACAGTGAAGGACTCAGAGATCAAAGATAATCATACATGTAATCCAAATGAGAAGATACTCCAAAGCATTACACAGAAGGCAAAAAGAAACATACCCAAATCAAGATAAGCACTCTCCCTTCCCTGGGAAGGAGTAACAGACTCCCACAGATGCTCCAGCAAAGTCACAGGACAAAAGGAAAAGAAATGCGGGAGAGCAGGGGCGAGAGGGAGACTGGTCCACGTGGTGCCCTCCTTTATAAGGCTCAGACATCTCATCATGGTCAGCCTTGTCATGAGGCTCAGGTATGTAAGCAGAGACCTGACTGGCTCAGACCCAAGAGGCTGGCCAAGGAGGGGCCAGGATCAAATTGGTTCATGGGCTCTGAAGGTTGACCCAGAGGCCAAGCTGGAGCAGCAGCAGCAAATCCCTGCTGGGCCTGCCACCGCAGCCATCTGGGAAGACAGGATCACACCCAAGTTTGAATTTTGCCAAGATAGATGTAATACCAACTACAAAGCAAATTCACTAGATGAGAAACATGGGCTACATTCATAACTTAAACCATATTTATCCATTAATAACAACAAAGAAGAGATATCCATGTTTTTTCAGTATGTGCAAACTTTTCTTTTTTGTTTTTTTAAGGAAGGTCTCACTCTAGCCGGGGCAAACTTGGAATTCACTATGTAGTCTCAAGCTGGCCTCAAACAGCAATCCTCCTATCTCTGCCTCCCAAGTGCTAGAATGAAAGGCATATACCACCATGCCCGGCTGTTCAAACTTCTCAATAGCTAACTTTACAAATAAGTTTTATATTATATATGTATGTTTAAGTGCATACATACATTTGTAAATACATACATATTATATATGACATGTGTTATACATGCATACATATTTTGTACATGCACATTTACTTAAGGTATTATGTAATATACTTATAGAGAATAAAATTTTCTAGAATCAAATCTTTGGAAATTACCAAATTCTTCCAGACAGGTACTAAATCCATGTTGAGATCTTATTTCAGAATACAATAAAATGATTGCCTCAAATGGATGGCCTTTTCAGAAGAATAAAAACAGCACAGTCATCTTTCTCCAAAGAATGCCTTAAACCAGTTTTCATCCCTTCTAGGCCCCTGGAAAACTGCAACTGGAAAGTCCTTCAAAAATTAGTAGAAGCTATGAATCAAGTTCTGCAGGAAAGCAAAATGATAATGAGGCCAGAAAATTTCTGGTAAAAAATAATAATAATCACTCACACACATACTTTCTGAGTGCTAAAATATACAGTATACCAGGCCACTGTGCTGCCACCTGGCCTTAGAGTTACTGGTAAATGTGAGGACAAAAGGTCTTTTCCAAATCCAATATTACCCTACAAATTTGGTTTGGTGGCCGGAGGATAGCATGAGAGATGAAGAATTGGCTACCTGGGGTCACCACAAAATGGAGGTTTCAGAGAAGCATCCATATTCCAAAATTATATTCAGAATGAAAATAATTTCCTGAAACTCCACAGGAGTACACACTCTCCACCTCTGCCACAAGGCACATGGTATCCTCTAAAACCTTCCACATAACAGACTATGTACCAGGAAACACAACACAGAGCTCACCCTGCCTACCATGCTATGTAGGCTCCAGATTTGTCTTTGGGGAGGGACAGGAGCAACCTGTGGTACAGTCAGGTTTGTGTCTGGGGAGGGACAGGAACACCCTGTGGGTGTCTTCCTTACTTTTAGGTTCTCTACCTGCCTATCTTTCCTTTCTGCAACATCAACCTCCACAGAAAGGACAGGTCAAGTTTCAGAGTCTAGTTAATCTCTTAATTAGTCTAATTAGTTAATTATTTAACAGTATTAAGAAACTGGCCACTCATGCACCTTCTAAGCTGATGAAATAGAACTGCTCTTGATGAGCTTGTTGGAGTCAGCACAGAGAGGGGCTAGACTGAGACCCACAGGAGTTGTACCTGACCTACTCCCTGAGCCCACTGAGTCACCGTAAGTGTGGGCCTCAGCAAAATAAACCGTTTCAAGAAAGGACAGTGCATAAACCAAATAAGGTGCTACATCTCTGTAATCCCAGCACTTGAGAGGTAGAGGCAGAGGACCAGAAGTTCAAAGTCATCCTTGACTGCATCCTGAGTTCAAAATTAGGCTGGCAATGTATGAGCCAATGAGAAGAAGAAGAAAGAAGTAGAAGAAAGTGAAGAAAGGAGGAGGTGAAGGAAGAAGAAGAGACGAGGAAGTGAAAAAGAAGGGGGAGGGGAGGAAGGAAGAGGAGGAAGAAGAAAGGAGGAAAAGAGGAGCTAGAAGAAGCAGTAGAGAAGAAAGGAAGACTAAGAAGGAAGAAAGGAGGGGGAGGGAAGAAAGGAAAGGAGGTGATAAAGAACAAATACTACCACTATAGACAGAAGAAACAGAGAATGAGCCCAGGGCCTCATATATACCAAGGACACATGCGAGCACCACGCTATTCATACCCCAGCCTTATAACGATCAATTTTAATATATTTTTATTTATTTATTTCAGAACAAGAAAGAGGCAGGCAGAGAGAGAGATGAGAGGGAGAGAATGGCCTCACCAGAGCCTCCAGCCACTGCCAACAGACTCCAAACATATGCGCCACCTTGTGCATTTGGCTTACATGGGACCTGGGGAATTGAACCTGGGTCCATTGCTTTACAGGCAAAAGCTTTAACCACTAAGCCACTTCTCCAGCCCAAAGATCAACTTTAAAGGCTCAAAAGCTACTATGTAATCAAAGCTATTCAAGAATATTAGAAAT
The DNA here is from genome assembly GCF_020740685.1 of Jaculus jaculus. Taxonomy (NCBI): domain Eukaryota; kingdom Metazoa; phylum Chordata; class Mammalia; order Rodentia; family Dipodidae; genus Jaculus; species Jaculus jaculus. The sequence continues at coordinate 58,190,740 of NC_059116.1, read as the reverse complement.
AAGACAGCATAAAGGGAGTAAAATAAAATAACACATATTTTCTAAAAGTAGGCCAGCAAGTATATTTATTATAGTTTCTGCTCATTGAAAAAGAAAAAACATTTCAAATCTTTTGATGCATTTAGAAAGGTCATGTATGCCTTTGAATGTCAATTATAAAAAATTAACAACCAAGTGTTGCAGTCCAGTTTGCATTGCTGGTAGAAATCACCAAACCAATCTCCCTCCCTCTTTCTCTTTCTTTCAAATAAATAAATTACTTATTTTAAAAATAGCACTCAGCCCCAAAAGACATGTGGCCCAAGGTGAACACCCTGGTCCCTCAAATCCAAACTAAAGACAAGTCCAGTTGTTCTTAGCAAATGGAGATTATGACCACAGCCATTCTCTTCATTTTCTACCAGTGTTGTTTTAAAATGCGAGTTGTACAGAATTTCACCTATCTTGCAAAGTGAAAGGTATTTTCTGGACAGATCTAAGTGAACACCTGATGCAGTCAGTTCACATTGCTGGCAGAAATCACCTGACCCAGAGCAGCTTGTGGCTTACAGGCTTGAGGGAAAGCTCCATGATGGCAGGGGAAAAGATGGCATGAGCAGAGGGCAGACAACACTTCCTGGCCAACATCGGGTGGACAATAGGAACAGGGGAGTGTGCCCAACTGGCAAGTAGCTTTAATTTCCAATTGCCATCAGCTGGGGAGACTAGCATTCAGAATACCTAAGTGTATAGGGGACACCTGAATCAAAGCACCATACCACCCAATCCTGACTGCCAGCCAAGACCAGAGATGACAAGAAATGAGTGACTTTTTAGGGGAAGAATGGGTGGACTATTATTCTCCCAGTACAGAATAATGACTCCTCTTCTTAAAGTTCTTTTGTTACGAATTTGATATTTATGATATGAACAGTTTTGTACTGAAATCAGACATCATTAAAAACCGGAAGGAGGGCCTGGAGAGACGGTTACGTGGTTAAAGGAGCTTGCATGAAAAGCCTAATGGTCTGGGTTTGACTCACCAGGACCCACATAAAGCCAGACACACAAAGTGGTACATGCATCTGAAGTTCTTCTGCAGTGGCAGGAGGCCCTGCCATACTCTCTCTCTCTCTCTCTCCCTCTCTCTTTCTCTATCTCTGTCCTTCTCATAAATAAATTTAAAAACATTTTGTTTAAAAATCCAAAAGGAATTTTAGGGATCACTGAGTATAACCTATCATTGTTGGAAAAGGTCAACAATACCCAGAGTTTCAGTTAGGGAAGGGGCAGGACAAAAGGCCAAGCTCTTGGGAGAGTGGCCTGGTGAGTCTTTTATCAAACAGAATCAGTGTGTCCAAGAGATTAGCAGTTTATTTATGTACAAAGTACTAAGAAAAGAAATAAAAGGAAGCTTCTGTATATCTTATACCTATTCTGTTATTCTTCACAAGTTCCTGACATGCTGAGGTTGGAGGAACTGAATATAATCCCAGCATTATACACTGTTCATTCAAAAGTCAAAATCATCAGCTTAGGTCAATTCAGATTTTCTCCTTTCCTATCACCAAGATGGCATCTATGCCCGTGTGAAGAACGAGGGCTCTGGTGGCACTGGAGGGAAAGGGGGAGTCCTGAATCCATGCTCACATTTCTCTTTTTCCTCTCAGTCACTAGGCAGTCAATGAGCTTCTGATGCTGACTCCTGGATCAACCGGCCCCAGGGTAGTTCTACCTTGATGAAGGAAGAATCTAGTGATATCCAGCATACTCTTTCCCTCCTTACCTGTCACCAGCCACAACCTCTGGCACCGCACTTGGCTACAGGGACACATTACTACAGTGGTGCCGTCCCTGGGAGCTCCCCTGGGAGCATCTTGAGCGTCCTCTACAAGGCATTCTGAACTTCTGTTCCCTTGCTGTACCATCGGAGACATTAAGCTACCAAAGAAGGCAACTTAGGTTCTAATTCTGCCCACCACTCTACAGAGGCCCAAAGTCCATCAGTGAGGTGGGAGAAGACTAGAAGTATATTTTCTGAAGTAGTCTTCGTTTGACTTTTTCCTCCACCTATCTAAGAAAGGTGCCTCTCTATCATCCCTGTCTGAGGCTTTATACAACATAGGAAAAGTAGGTTATGATTTTTCTGCCTTCTTGAATAGAAGTGGGGAGCTAGCCTCCTACACAGGGAACTATATTCACTTCCTCCCAAACTGGCACTCTCGTAGCTCCTTTCCCTAGGGCCATAAATGTGTGGTTACAGTATTGCTGAACATGAGAGAGGAAAGAAGAAAAAACACATTGACTTAATATTTTTATTCATACCTTCCAAGGCTCAGAAAACACTGAAGAGGGGGCAGAAAGATTGTAAGCGCGAGCCATGGCGTAGGAAGAAGTATCCTGAGGCATTGCACCCCCACACACACAGAGACATAATGGTGCATTCATGACTCCACAGTTAATAACAATAACCCTAGTGAGGTGGACCCTCAGTGGAATGGGGGCAAGTGAAATAAGAGTATGAAAGGATGGAAATATGGCCATTAGGCAATATGTTAAATATAATAATAATATGTACCAGCCCCTTCACAGGTGTTACATCCATGATCCTAGGCCATGGAATTAATAAGTTATGTAACTTTCCCACAGAATCAGGGGATAGGTTCCAGGACTACCTTTCCCACCACTATGAATATCAACATCTACTGATGCCCAAGCTCCTTATACAGAATGGTCCATTTCAACATCCTTTTATACTTTAACTCATGCCTAGATTACTTACAACACCTAATACAATGTTGGCATCATGTAAATATTACTACACTGTATTGCTTAGGGAATAATAACAAAGAATAGGGGCTGGGAAGATGGCTCAGTAGTACAAGGTACTTGCTTGCAAAGCCTGCTGAGCTGAGTTCAATTTCACAGCACACACATAAAGCCAAACACCAAAGTGGTGCATGAGTCAGGAGTCTGCAGCAGCAAGAGACCCTGCAAACAAATACACAACACACACACACACACACACACACACACACACACACACACACACACTATTTGTTTTTAAAGTTAATAAATGTTCATTACTGATGCAATGTTCTTTTTCAAATATTTCCTAGCTACAGTAGGTTGAATCCATACATTCATAATCCCAGACAGGGAGTTTGTAGATTTAACTTTTAGATTTAAATACCTATTCAAAGGCCAGTTGTCTGATTCTGGCCACCTCATAGTAGCAAACAGTCTGCAGCCTGCTCACCCACAGTACAACATCCATCCTCTCCATCAAGAGCTGCAGATGGAAAGGAATGTCAGGTAAGCCAAAAGTGCATCAAGTGACCTATTTTATTAACATATGAAAAGGCTATGGGCTGTTTCAGTATAGTAAAGAGAAGAGCCCCAGCCCCCTGTGATTAAAGGCTCCTAAATCCAGTCATGACAAAGCAAATCAAAACATCTTGGTTATCTTCCTGACTAGTGACATTTTTGTCCCTTATATCATTTTATCCAGGAATAAAATTAAAAAAATCTTGACTTATGGGAAATTATAGGGGTTACAGAAATCTGAAATGTAGGAGTTAACATCTGCTCAACATCCCATGTTCCCTGAAAGAAATGTGCTACATCAAGTGAATTAGTATTTCTCCTTTGAAGTTCCTATTCACATTTATTCCTTCATAGATATGAAACATAACCTCTCCTCAGTTTCACTGTCTCAAAACCTTAAAGAGGATATGCCAAAGCTTCTCCACATGAACTGTTACCACTGCATCCACAGAACATTCACACTGGAGGAAAGAGAAGCATCACTGTGAGATGAGAACACAGCATCAAACGGTAAAAATCAAAAGATGAGATATGGGAAGCTGCCAAAATGAGGTTCAAAGAAAAGAGAAAATTAAAAGGTAAAGTATGAAAGGCTTAGTGTTCAAGACCCATGGAACACAAGAACTACCAAGAGGAAGTGTCTGGAAATGCTGTTCTGTTTAGAAGTCTGAGGTGGGTAAGCGTTTACCGTGCAAACATGAGGACTTGAGTTCAATCCCAAATATCTACATAAAAGGCTGGGTGGGGCCAAGAAAGCCAGGAAGCTCCAGATTCAAAGAGAGGCTTTGTCTCAGGAAAGCAAAGCAAAAGTCACCCGACATCTTCCTCAGGCCTCTGCATACATGATCATCTACACACACACATGTGCAGCACACACCTGTACACACACCAAAAAATAAGTTTGAAATAGTCCCAAAAGATAAGGGTTGTCTCTGTAAGAGATTCCAGTGCAGGGAAGAGCACAGTCAGCTAAGATGAGGAACGGGAAGAAAAACATAGTTCCGCATTTAGAAGTTGGTTCCACAGCTGACATGTGACCAAGCACTTTGGGAATGTTAAGGTATCTCTCTGCAGAAAGGAAGCAGACTTTCAACTCTGAAAATTTTGAAAACATAATTAAAGCAGGTGTGGTGGTGCATGCCTATACTGCCGGCGCTGACAGTGCTGAGGCAGAAGGATTATGAGTTTGAGATTAGCACAGGCCACACAGTGAGACACCATAGACTTTTCACATAAAACAGAACAAGTCTGGGACAGATCTCAGAGCCCTGCATTTACCAGGCAAGTGCTCTGCCAGTGAGTCACAGCTCCTGGCCCCAGTGAATACCTTTTAAAATGTGACTGTCACTAGAGAGAGGTTAACTATTATGTTCCCTACAAAAAATCATGTGCCCTCCTCACCCTAACTATCATATATTGTGATCCTTGTGAACCATGTTTTCTATGCCACTACAGAAACTTGGAAAATTGATAAAGAAACAACAAAGAATATAAACTAGAGAGAGACTCAACGGTTCTGGAATGATCAACCATATCACAGAGATTACCATAGTGACCTTCAGTCTTCTGCCATCAGTGAAGGTGAATTCTACACACCCAAGAGCACAGGGAGCCTGATCTCTGCCATTTTCAGCACAGCTACAGACAATCACCGTGGCATCACACAAGTCCTGAGCCAAAAAGCAGCTCACACCGGACACTCAGTATCCACTGTGAGCAGCAGTTTTCGGAATGGCTTCCACAGGCTCTAGGGTAGGTGAGAGCAAGACCTCTCTCCTTTGTTATCTTTCCTGGGTTACAGAGGGAGGGTTCACTGAGAGCTGTTTGCAGAACCATTTCTATGGCCACGAAGTCTTCCAACTCCTAACCCAGAGTACTCAAAATACCTGAGCCTTCTCTTCCAAAAAGAGCATGTCATGACCTTTTCCTTTACTCTGTCTCCCCGCCCCAACTCTTTTTGAGAACGTTCTAAACACCATCAGCAGTTTTACCTATACAATCAATAGTTTCAAGCTTCTTTGAGATATACACATAATCACCTAACTTGGAAGAAAAATACTTGTACCAAGGAATATTAAAATAATATGCTAAGGAAATATCCCTCAAAAGGACTTTTCATCTGGCTGGAGTGTGTTTTTGTTCTAAGTTTAAGGATGCCAGGAGCTATAAAGAGTTTGAATTATAAGTTTTATTTGTAAGTTAGGGCTATGGAAACCAGGGCTCACATTCTTACAAGAAAAAGTTAAATGTACAAAATACATACATATATAATGTGTGTATAGTTACACATATAACACATATACACATTATATACACACACATATATGTGTATATATGTACATACATATAAAATGCTGATCCTAAGGCAAGCGATAAAATCCTGATGCCCCACAGGCAAAGCATGATGCTAATTCTACCAGAAGTAAAGTTCCACTTTTGTGCCTGCTGAACGGGCTGCACAGGTCAGTAGGGTTCATAAGTACCATTCGGGCAATTTCTTTGAAGCAGTTCACCCTGTGATGTCTGATAAAAAAAAAAAATGAGTCAGTGATGATAAAAAGCCTTCCCCTCCCTCTCCCCCTCTTGAGGCCAAGTTCCAGGGCAGCCCACATCCACCACACTTGGTGGCTGGCCAAGGAGACATCCCCCAGTTGTTTTCAAGTTGGATAATAATCCCTTTGAGCCACTACCTACACCAGTCTGAGGCTAACTCCTGGTGTGCTTGTTTACTCTCCAGCATTTGATCCCACTGTAGGATGACAATCTAGTACCCATAGACCCCATAGAAGCTTGAGGTGATTGAGTGCATAGGTAAAAATGCCCAGTGTTTACAGGCCTCTCACATAAAAGAGAGGCAGAGACAGGGTGTGGTGGCACACACCTTTAATCACAGTACTCAGGCTAAAGTAGGAGGAGAGCTGTGAGTTCGAGGCCAGCCTGTAACTTACATGGTGAATTCCAGGTTAGCCTGGAATAAAGCAATACCATACCTCAAGAAGAGAAAAAAAGGGCAGGGGAGGAGGGGGAAGAAATGGAAATGGAAAAATAATGACATATAACTATAAATAGCTTCCTAGATTGGGCTCAAAAACATGGGAATAAAATATTAGTAGTAAAATTTCCACCACAACTGGTGAGCCATTCTTAATTCCAGATATCAGTATCTAAGGAAATTATCTGTTGCAGAATCAAATTATTTAATAGGCTAAAATTAAACCAAATACAATTGAGTATTACTATTAGGAAAGGTATCTTTCGATACTTTTTCAAAAAATGGAGATACTCAATATAAATGTAAAATCTCTCTGAAAATATTATTAATGACTTCTTCCAACTTCTACAAAATACTTAATTCTTCCTTTATAAATACTGTACATCCTTATATTGTATGATAGTTTGAATACATGCCCCCAATAGATTCAGGAATCTATTAAAACTTCTTCGATTTCCAGCCACCCAGCTGGAAAAGGTGTCACTGGGTGGATCTCAGGGTCCAGCCCTAATGTGTGGTGGTGGATATGGAATTCCAGTCTAAAGACTTGCAAAGTGCCTGAGTTCTGCCTGGAATTCCAAAGTGTGCTGTGTGGTGTGGCTTTGGGGTTTTGGGCTTATGGCTTTCCTCACTCTGCTGTCCTGTGAAAGCAGGCCAGCTTCTTCTGCCATTTTGGTCTGGATCTGTAAGCTTCAATAAATATCCCTTTCTCCATTATTGTGCCTGGTCTAGAAGTTCACCTCAGTGACCTGAAACTATCTGCTGCATATTGTGATCATTTTTAAAAAATATTTTTATTGCCAGCATGGTGGCACACACATTTAATTCCAGCACTCAGGAGGCAGAGGTAAGAGGATAACTGTGAGTTCAAGGCCAGCCTGAGACCACATAGTAAATTCCAGGTCAGCCTGGGCTAAACTGAGACCCTACCTCAAAAAACCAAAACAAAAAAAAATTATTTTTTGCAAGCAGGTAGAGATAAAAGAGACACAGAAAGAATGGGCACTCCAGGGCCTCCAGCCACTGCAAACAAACTCCAGATGCATGTCGCTTTTTGCATGTGGCTTTACGTGGGTACTGGGGAACTGAATTCGGATGGTTAAATTTTGCGTGATAGCGCCTTAACCACTTAGCCGTCTCTTCAGCCCTGATCATTCGCTTATAGATACTTTGTAGGCTTTTTCTGAGCAACAAGACCGGGGAACTGGTTGACACTTAAGGCTCAGGTCCAGGTTTAATTCCAAGTTTTGCCCACTGATACCTAAGCCCACAAGGGTAAATTATTTAAATCATCTAAAAGTTAAGTGTTACATCTAAATAGGGAAAGTGATAAATGCTTGTTTCATAGAGTTTTTTGGAGGTAATAAAATAAAAGGTATAAAATGATGTTCCTGGAACACATCAAGGCTATGGATGACGATGACAACTATGTCGTTATATCCCCAATGCACCATACATCTCCTTGTACGGAGCAGATCATTCATGTTTCCTAAACTGAGTTTAATTTCCCCATTTTGCCTGCATAACGATGTCCTCTGCTTTCTTTCTCGAAAAAGATTGCAGCTGCGCAAAGTCTCCCAGAGACTGATGTCTTCACCTGGCCACCACCTGGGCTCTCATAGCACTTTGCACGAATCTCTGTTAGCTCTTGTCCCACCTGCTGGCAGCATCTGGACCTGCTGCTTCTGGGTTTACAGCTTGAAACAGAGGAGAATGAAATCAGCCTTTCATAAAACAGCATGCTCCCTTTCAGCAACTGCTTTCCAAAGCCAGCTATATGGTTGGGAGCCATAGAACACTGGCTCTAGTAAGTGAGCACAAAAGGAGTGGTGTGCCTTCAAAGGGCAGACTCAGTGTTTTTATCAGATTCCGTCTTGACCTTCACTCAAGCCCCACAGCCAGCACAAAGCACTACTGAGCCTAATCCACAGAGATCCTCCCTTCCTGAGTCCACACTGTCAGTTAGGCGTAGTCACCGCACACATTAGGCCTTGGTCCTCATGTGGTCTGAAGGTGAGTAAAGACAGGAGACAGGATGAACTAAATATAAGTTCTTCCACACATTCCCAGGTACGTAGTAGGCAGGAAACGAGAATGGATTGCTTGACTCAGTTCTACTTTCTAATATGCTTGAAGTAGTTCTCCGTAATTAACTGATTACTCCTAGCTTGAGAAGAAAGGCATACTGGATCAGCAAAGATTGGATCTGAGTCCTGGATGTGAGCATGTGGGAGTGTCATTACCAGTACATAATAGTTTCCCTTGGGCCAGCACTCAATTTTGAACCTAATGACATCAGAAAAACTGGCATTTTACACAAAATACATATTAACTTCCCACTAAGTCTTCATGGTGTTAACCAATGGTAAGTTCTTCTGTGAATTCCATCTCCTGTACCCAAGTGACTGAGAAGTGACTCCAAGTCTCACAGAAAGAGATTAAAGGAACTCCTCATCTTCTCTGACTAGTTAAACCATCACAGAAATAATTTTACCTCAAGTAGCTAGCACCTGACAATGCCCAGAAAGATCTCAGACTGACATTTTCAAAAATTGTTAGACAAACTTTTCCTTCACAAATTCTGCTTTTTCCCTGTTTATACCAGGAATCCTCAGGTATACCATCATCATAAAGCCTTCATAATCATTACCTTTTTTTTTTCCAAAATGCTTTCAGACCTACCTACTTCACATGGTATGTGCAGCTACCTCAAGACAGGCAGACAAAGCAGACTGTCCTGCTTTACAGAAACACAAAGATTGGGGCAGCTGACTCAAGTCCGCAATTAATGAACACCTGCAAGAGGTCCACTGCCTACGCAGTTGATCAACAGTCAGCCGAGCAGTTGTTCAGCATCTTCCTAGCCTGTGTCAGGCAGGCAACGTCTTTGAAAGAGTGTCCTCTGTTGTGTGACTGTGACTGAGCGTCCTTGCAGCAAACTCGGCCATTCACAACCCTAGTCGTGGGTGATGTGCTTCACCATATTGAAGGCAAGTTGGCATACAAAAATGGTTGACTGAGAGCCAACTGTGGTGTTCTAATCTTTGTTCATGCTGGCAATGTGGCATCTGAAAATCTATGAATAATGTGACAGAATGAAAACAAAGCTAGTAACTGGTGTGAGACATAAGACAGGGTGTTATCCCCACATGAAATGCAACTGGGTCAAGTTAACACCTTGTGTTTCCCCTACATATGCAGTGTGGAAAAGCTACTTACAAAATGTTTTAAAATATTTAGAACCAAATAAATCAATATTGTTGGAAAACACTTACTCTGACCAGAACTTATTTCCTTGCCCTAGTCCCATGTGAATAACAAAACCAAGAATAACAGGATGATCAGAGACTAGGAGCATCCCAAATGGCCAAAGAGACCTGCTGTCAGCCTCCAAACTGCGCAATAGCATGACGAAAAAAATCTCAGAAGAGTGGCCTTGTTAATCATCTTTAGTAGCAACATAATAAAACCAGCCTTCTGGAAATTACCTGGCTCTGCAGTTCACTTTGCTGCTTCAGGCGAAGATTCTCAGGTGTATCTGCCACCGTGGTGAAGGACTGCTTCGGGTAGTGTCTGTGGAGAAAGATGATAAAGGAACACGATGAAAATATCATGCTAAAAAATGGGCTTTTGTTTGCTTGCTTGCTTGTTTGTTTTTGAGAGAGGCTCTCACTCTACCCCAGTTATTCCATCCTTCGCTTCTGTCACAAAGCAAGAGGTGCCAAGGCTCTCGTCTGTCATTGTTCTGGATCCCATCCCATTCTCATGAGCCTTTTGTCCCTAACTTCCCCTCCCCCTTCCAAAACTTCCACTTCAGATTCCCTGCTCTGTTAGCTACCGGAGCATGACCAAGGCCCTCATCACCTTCACCGCCCTGCCTTCATCCCACCCCTCATGCCAGCATATGCATCATCTCTCTAGCCCTTCACCAGATTTCCTTAGAACACAACCTCACCTGTCTTTTTGCAGCTCCTCTCCAACTCTCCCCTCAACTCTACATCTAGCCTGAAGCTGATTTCTAAGCTTCTCTTACCTGCATAACAATTCCCTACTGTGGACACATCTAATAAATATCTTTCTGTGCATTTGCTTGGGCTTCCCTCCATCTTGAAATATCCTCTTTGCTCAGTCTCCATGTCACCACCTGGTCCTAGCTTGACTTGCTTCTCTCTCCTCGGGGCTCTTCATTTGCTTGCTCACCCACCTTCAGGATTCTGATGTGGACAGTCCTCTCTGCAGAGCACAACAATCACCCTGGGGATCTCATTCATTCCTACAGCTTTGGGGACACACTACATGCTGATTTCTTCCAAACTTACACTTCAGAGTCAATGGTACTTCTTTGCATACATTCTGTCTACCACAAACTCAATCAGGGTGAAGCTCAACTATGCCCCACCCCCATACCTAAAACAAATAAGTCTCTCTTTTTTGTTTGTTAGTGCAATGACCAAGGAAGGGATCAGGGATAACCTTGACATCTCACACATTCATCAATCACTGCTTTATGTGGTTGATGTGTGTGTGTGTGTGTGTGTGCGCGCGCGCACGCACGCGCGCGCGTCCCTTTCCACTGCATTTTTCTTTTTATTTTAGGACATGTTTACCTCCAGTAATTAAAATTTGCTGGTCTTGCCCTTCTAATTTGAATTGCCAAAATAAATACTCCAATATGCAAACCTAGTCACATTACTCTAAATAAAAGACCTTTCAGTGATCTTAGAATAATGTCCAGCCTCCTGTCCTCTACAGCTAGACCTCTGTAAGTCTCCTCATTCACACCCTGTGCTCTAGCCCTGGGGCAATCACTTCAGCCCCCACAGTACATCATTCTCATCCCCATCTCCTCCCAAAATGGTACTCCCCTTGTCTGGAACATCACCCTTCCTTCTACTCCTACTTCCCTGGGTAACTGATCATCTTTCTGATACTGCCTTAGCAGTTACTCTTTAGAGGAAGCATTCTAGCCTTCCAAGTTTGGGTCAGATGGGCCCTGGGTGTACTGTCCTTTCCCTGTCCTAATGTTTTCTGACTGGCACATTTCTCTGTCTCGTAGTATGACGAATGTTACATAGCATCAAAAACAGGCTGTCCAGATGCACAAGGGGGTGCATGCATCTGGAGTTCGTTTGCAGTGGCTGGAAGCCCTGGCGTGCCCATTCTCTCTCTTTCTCTATCTGCCTCTCTCTTTGTGTCACTCTCAAATAAATAAATAAAAACAAACAAACAAAAAAAAAAACAGGCTGTCCTGTCCCTTGTCAGAGGACATTTTTGGCTCTATCTCTCCAGTCTTACTAGTGTCTACTTCACAATATGATTGCAATAAACAGTTGCATGGTGGAGAGGAACAGATGGAAAGAGAATGCACAATGGGAACAGAGATGTAATCAGAGTAACTCCTAACATTCTCCAGTACATACGAGTAACAGTGATTAACAAAAATTTATTGGCTATTTCAAAATTGCTTGTGAAGAGGACTTAGAATGTCCCCAACACAAAGAAAGCATGTATATGTGACATTAAGTGACATATCACTGAACTAATCACTATACACAGAACACATGTATTGAAAGGTCATGCTTTGCCCCAAAACATAGACAATTACTATGGTCAATTAAAGATAACTGTAAGTAAATATTTACAGACAGTAAAATGAAGGAAAAAAAGAGGGGAAGACAGTAATCAGCCAAACTACAGTGGGATACAGTAAAGCCTCAGTGTGATATGTCTTATATATTGTAACAGATGTGCAAACACATAGCTATTGCTTTCACTCAAGGTGACCTTCCTGGTAGTAGGGAAGAGGCAGTGTCTCCCATAATGCAGACAAAGACCAACACTGACTCAGGGCTGTTCCTCTGCACATGTGACTCCCAAGCTCAGCAGGCACTGAGGGACATCTTAGCTGATGTGCCTTGCTTACAAGCCACAGGGAGCCCAGACCTGCTCCTCCAAGGATGTCCTCCCCCTTGGCTCCTCCTCTGCACATTCCCTGATGATGTCTTCTTGTGTCTCTTCCTTTGGTTTCTCAAAGTTCTTCCATGCATCATGGTTTCAAAATTTGCTTATAAAAGGTTCAGGTTCATTGTATATCTCTATCCCTGTCTTCCTATGAGAACACTAATGGAGTAATCTATTAGTACCACAAATAAACTCTATAAAACCTATTCAATGCACATTAATGCTGATTAAAAAATTGAGTTTTGTAACCCTGCACAATGAAATGCACAGCGGGAAACATTCATGCCTTATTCGTCCAGCATCTTTCAGTAATTTAATATCCAATGGTCTCAATGTTCCAGGACACTGAAGTTAACCCCATATCCATCAGAATCATTCAAAGTATTTCAGTTAACATCCTTCAAAAACCCATGCCATAGCCAGGCGTAGTGACGCACACCTTTAATCCCAGCACTAGGGAGGCAGAGGTAAGAGGATCGCCATGAGTTCAAGGCCACCCTGAGAATACATAGCGAATTCCAGGTTAGCCTGGACTAGAGTGAAACCCTACCTCGGGGAAAAAAAAAAAAACATGCCATTTTCTTGCCTTATCTTCTCACATTATATATACATACATACATTACATATATATATATATATATATATATATATATATGTATATGTATATATATATTTATTTATATAAAATGTACATTTGGCATGACAATTTGGAACTGTCTTAATGAGAATTGTCAGATCATGATCGAATGCAGTCAAATTTTCAAATTTCTAAAGATGGGTTGGCCTGGGTCATTTAAGTTCATTGTGCTTCTCCTGAAATCGAGAGATCACTGTTCATACAGCGCCAATCCCATGTTCCATGTTCCATTATTCTAAGTCAGACTGAGAAATTAGATGGTCAAGTTGGTTTGAAATGTTTAATCATTAGAGTAGCTGACCAGGGTGAGCGCACTGCAGTAGGCTAAAGTGTCTCCCTCTGCTGCTACAGCCAGACTCTGGACAATTTCTGCACTGTCTTCTAGACAAACAAGTTAGGTTGGACAGACAACTCCACATCACTGTACACTGCTAGACTTTGAGGCGACAACAATAGTTTAGCAAGATTTTTTAATTCCCCCAAGTTATGTCATACAGGATAAATTTGCATAGACATATTTAAGGTTCTACTATATTTCATTCCAAACTTCTAGGCATGTTAATCATGTTTAAAACTATGATTAAAATGCACTCTCAAATGTGCTGCAGAACCTTAGTCCGCTGAGACCCTACTGTACCAGACTACAGGTGAGCTCGTTGGTGAGGCAGGGCATTTTTTGTAAGACAACTTTCTCCTGTCAGTTATGTTTAATTAAAACATCTTTAAGGTCTGCAGAGATGGCTTGGCAGTAAAGGCACTTGCCCACAAAGCCTAATGACCTAGGCAACCCAAATTTGATCCCCCAATATCCATGTAAAGCCACATGCACAAAGTGGTACATGCATTGGGATTCTGTTTATAGTGTTTATAGACGCCCTGACATGCCCATTCTCATTCATATTCTCATTCTTATATTCTCATTCTCAAATATTCTCTCTTTTTTTCCTCCTCTTCCCTCTCTCCTCCTCCTCCTCCTTCTTCTGATTCTTCTTCTTCTCTCTGTCTCTGTCTCTGTCTCTCTCTCTCTCTTTCTCTCTCACCTCTGCTTACAAATAAATAAAAATATAAAAACAATCTTTTGACAGCAGGAAAGATGGCTCAGTAGATAAAGAGCCTACTGTACCAGAGCACCTGAGTTCAGATCCCTGAAAACTCCATAAATGGCTGACACCGTAGCACAAGCATCTGTAATCCCAGGGCACCTACAGCAAAAATGCAGGCAGAAGCCAGAAAATCCCCCACGAGCTCGTGAGCCAGCTAGCCTGTTGAACACAGTAGTGAAGGAGAGACCCTGCTTCAAGCAAGGTGCAAGGCAGGAACCAATACCCAGAGTTATCCTCTGACCTCCACGCACATGCTATGACACTCACAAACATGAAAACCACACAAACCTCCCTGAGATTAAAAAGTAAACTGCTTGGCTACATGTACATAAATTTCCTCCTAAAGGGCAAAAATGGTTTCTATCTGGAGACCTTGAAACTTCACTTGCTCCCCATAATTCTAATGTTGAAACATCATTTTATGAAAATAATTTATTCTTATCATTGGTCTTTGCAGTGAGGAAATGATTTGAAGTTCTGAAAGAAAAATATATCCCCACTTTTATATGACTGATATTAGCACAGCACACTAAGTTCTATTTAGAAAGAAGATCCAAAAAGCCTGACAAGATTCTGCAGCTTCTCAGAGGGCTGACAAGCTGGGCAAATTAAAGTTACATCTGCAACTATCAAATAATGCCAACTCTTAACACTTTTTCAATATTCTTTTTAATCCTAAAATTTAATGATTTCTGGTAGTGGTTAATCAAAATAACTCTCTCTAACGTGCATACCAAAATAAAAATTTTGATGTGGGAGGAAAAGTCCATTAAAGACTTTTCTCTAAAGTAATAAATACTGATGAAAAGAATGCACTCGTGTCAGAAACTACTGGGGATCGTGAGAACTGACATGTGAGATCCTGAGAACTGACATGAGGGATCCCTATTACTGGCATGAAGAAGGATCCCAAGTACTAGCATGTGGGATCACGAGTACTGACAGGAGGGATGTCTGGTACTAACATGGGTGATTGTGAGTACGGATGAGATGGACGCCGAGTGCTGGCATGAGGAATCCTGAGTACTGGCACGAGTGATTGTGAGTACCGATGAGATGGACGCCGAGTGCTTGCATGAGGAATCCTGAGTACTGGCACGAGTGATTGTGAGTACTGATGAGATGGACCCCGAGTGCTGGCATGAGGAATCCTGAGTACTGGCACGAGTGATTGTGAGTACTGATGAGATGGATCCCGAGTGCTGGCATGAGGAATCCTGAGTACTGGCACGAGTGATTGTGAGTACTGATGAGATGGATCCCGAGTGCTGGCATGAGGAATCCTGAGTACTGGCACGAGTGATTGTGAGTACTGATGAGATGGATCCCGAGTGCTGGCATGAGGAATCCTGAGTACTGGCACGAGTGATTGTGAGTACTGATGAGATGGACGCCGAGTGCTGGCATGAGGAATCCTGAGTACTGGCACGAGTGATTGTGAGTACTGCTGAGATGGAGCCCGAGTGCTGGCATGAGGAATCCTGAGCACTGGCATGAGTGATTGTGAGTACTGATGAGATGGATCCCGAGTGCTGGCATGAGGAATCCTGAGCACTGGCATGAGTGATTGTGAGTACTGATGAGATGGAGCCCGAGTGCTGGCATGAGGAATCCTGAGTACTGGCACGAGTGATTGTGAGTACCGATGAGATGGATCCCGAGTGCTGGCATGAGGAATCCTGAGCACTGGCATGAGTGATTGTGAGTACTGATGAGATGGAGCCCGAGTGCTGGCATGAGGAATCCTGAGTACTGGCATGAGTGATTGTGAGTACTGATGAGATGGATCCCGAGTGCTGGCATGAGGAATCCTGAGTACTGGCACGAGTGATTGTGAGTACTGATGAGATGGAGCCCGAGTGCTGGCATGAGGAATCCTGAGCACTGGCACGAGTGATTGTGAGTACTGATGAGATGGAGCCCGAGTGCTGGCATGAGGAATCCTGAGTACTGGCACGAGTGATTGTGAGTACTGATGAGATGGATCCCGAGTGCTGGCATGAGGAATCCTGAGTACTGGCACGAGTGATTGTGAGTACTGATGAGATGGATCCCGAGTGCTGGCATGAGGAATCCTGAGTACAGGCACGAGTGATTGTGAGTACTGATGAGATGGAGCCCGAGTGCTGGCATGAGGAATCCTGAGCACTGGCACGAGTGATTGTGAGTACTGCTGAGATGGATCCGGAGTGCTGGCATGAGGAATCCTGAGTACTGGCACGAGTGATTGTGAGTACTGATGAGATGGATCCCGAGTGCTGGCATGAGGAATCCTGAGTACTGGCACGAGTGATTGTGAGTACTGATGAGATGGAGCCCGAGTGCTGGCATGAGGAATCCTGAGTACTGGCATGAGTGATTGTGAGTACTGCTGACATGGACGCCGAGTGCTGGCAAGAGGAATCCTGAGTACTGGCACAAGTGATTGTGAGTACTGATGAGATGGATCCCGAGTGCTGGCATGAGGAATCCTGAGTACTGGCATGAGTGATTGTGAGTACCGATGAGATGGATCCCGAGTGCTGGCATGAGGAATCCTGAGCACTGGCACGAGTGTTTGTGAGTACTGATGAGATGGATCCCGAGTGCTGGCATGAGGAATCCTGAGCACTGGCATGAGTGATTGTGAGTACTGATGAGATGGAGCCCGAGTGCTGGCATGAGGAATCCTGAGTACTGGCACGAGTGATTGTGAGTACCGATGAGATGGATCCCGAGTGCTGGCATGAGGAATCCTGAGCACTGGCATGAGTGATTGTGAGTACTGATGAGATGGTTCCCGAGTGCTGGCATGAGGAATCCTGAGTACTGGCATGAGTGATTGTGAGTACCGATGAGATGGAGTGCGAGTGCTGGCATGAGGAATCCTGAGTACTGGCACGAGTGATTGTGAGTACTGATGAGATGGATCCCGAGTGCTGGCATGAGGAATCCTGAGTACTGGCACGAGTGATTGTGAGTACTGATGAGATGGATCCCGAGTGCTGGCATGAGGAATCCTGAGTACTGGCACGAGTGATTGTGAGTACTGATGAGATGGACGCCGAGTGCTGGCAAGAGGAATCCTGAGCACTGGCACGAGTGTTTGTGAGTACTGATGAGATGGATCCCGAGTGCTGGCATGAGGAATCCTGAGCACTGGCATGAGTGATTGTGAGTACTGATGAGATGGAGCCCGAGTGCTGGCATGAGGAATCCTGAGTACTGGCACGAGTGATTGTGAGTACCGATGAGATGGATCCCGAGTGCTGGCATGAGGAATCCTGAGCACTGGCATGAGTGATTGTGAGTACTGATGAGATGGTTCCCGAGTGCTGGCATGAGGAATCCTGAGTACTGGCATGAGTGATTGTGAGTACCGATGAGATGGAGTGCGAGTGCTGGCATGAGGAATCCTGAGTACTGGCACGAGTGATTGTGAGTACTGATGAGATGGATCCCGAGTGCTGGCATGAGGAATCCTGAGTACTGGCACGAGTGATTGTGAGTACTGATGAGATGGATCCCGAGTGCTGGCATGAGGAATCCTGAGTACTGGCACGAGTGATTGTGAGTACTGATGAGATGGATCCCGAGTGCTGGCATGAGGAATCCTGAGTATTGGCACAAGTGTTTGTGAGTACTGATGAGATGGAGCCTGAGTGCTGGCATGAGGAATCCTGAGTACTGGCATGAGTGATTGTGAGTACTGCTGAGATGGATCCGGAGTGCTGGCATGAGGAATCCTGAGTACTGGCACGAGTGATTGTGAGTACTGATGAGATGGTTCCCGAGTGCTGGCATGAGGAATCCTGAGTACTGGCACGAGTGATTGTGAGTACTGATGAGATGGATCCCGAGTGCTGGCATGAGGAATCCTGAGTACTGGCATGAGTGATTGTGAGTACTGATGAGATGGATCCCGAGTGCTGGCATGAGGAATCCTGAGCACTGGCGTGATGGATCCCGAGTGCTGGCATGAGGAATCCTGAGTACTGGCATGAGTGATTGTGAGTACCGATGAGATGGAGCCCGAGTGCTGGCATGAGGAATCCTGAGTACTGGCATGAGTGACTGTGAGTACTGCTGAGATGGATCCCGAGTGCTGGCATGAGGAATCCTGAGTACTGGCACGAGTGATTGTGAGTACTGATGAGATGGATCCCGAGTGCTGGCATGAGGAATCCTGAGTACTGGCATGAGTGATTGTGAGTACCGATGAGATGGATCCCGAGTGCTGGCATGAGGAATCCTGAGTACTGGCATGAGTGATTGTGAGTACCGATGAGATGGATCCCGAGTGCTGGCATGAGGAATACTGAGTACTGACATGAGTGATTGTGAGTACTGATGAGATGGATCCCGAGTGCTGGCATGAGGAATCCTGAGCACTGGCATGATGGATCCCGAGTGCTGGCATGAGGAATCCTGAGTACTGGCATGAGTGATTGTGAGTACTGATGAGATGGATCCCGAGTGCTGGCATGAGGAATCCTGAGTACTGGCACGAGTGATTGTGAGTACTGATGAGATGGTCCCCGAGTGCTGGCATGAGGAATCCTGAGTACTGGCACGAATGATTGTGAGTACTGATGAGATGGATCCCGAGTGCTGGCATGAGGAATCCTGAGTACTGGCACGAGTGATTGTGAGTACTGATGAGATGGATCCCGAGTGCTGGCATGAGGAATCCTGAGTACTGGCATGAGTGATTGTGAGTACTGATGAGATGGATCCCGAGTGCTGGCATGAGGAATCCTGAGTACTGGCACAAGTGATTGTGAGTACTGATGAGATGGATCCCGAGTGCTGGCATGAGGAATCCTGAGCACTGGCATGAGTGATTGTGAGTACTGATGAGATGGAGCCCGAGTGCTGGCATGAGGAATCCTGAGCACTGGCATGAGTGATTGTGAGTACTGATGAGATGGATCCCGAGTGCTGGCATGAGGAATCCTGAGCACTGGCATGAGTGATTGTGAGTACTGATGAGATGGAGCCTGAGTGCTGGCATGAGGAATCCTGAGTACTGGCACGAGTGATTGTGAGTACTGATGAGATGGATCCCGAGTGCTGGCATGAGGAATCCTGAGTACTGGCACGAGTGATTGTGAATACCGATGAGATGGAGTGCGAGTGCTGGCATGAGGAATCCTGAGTACTGGCATGAGTGATTGTGAGTACTGATGAGATGGATCCCGAGTGCTGGCATGAGGAATCCTGAGTACTGGCATGAGTGATTGTGAGTACTGATGAGATGGATCCCGAGTGCTGGCATGAGGAATCCTGAGTACTGGCACGAGTGATTGTGAGTACTGATGAGATGGAGTGCGAGTGCTGGCATGAGGAATCCTGAGCACTGGCATGAGTGATTGTGAGTACTGATGAGATGGATCCCGAGTGCTGGCATGAGGAATCCTGAGTACTGGCACGAGTGATTGTGAATACCGATGAGATGGAGTGCGAGTGCTGGCATGAGGAATCCTGAGCACTGGCATGAGTGATTGTGAGTACTGATGAGATGGATCCCGAGTGCTGGCATGAGGAATCCTGAGTACTGGCATGAGTGATTGTGAGTACCGATGAGATGGAGCCCGAGTGCTGGCATGAGGAATCCTGAGTACTGGCATGAGTGATTGTGAGTACCGATGAGATGGATCCCGAGTGCTGGCATGAGGAATCCTGAGTACTGGCATGAGTGATTGTGAGTACTGATGAGATGGATCCCGAGTGCTGGCATGAGGAATCCTGAGTACTGGCACGAGTGATTGTGAGTACTGATGAGATGGTCCCCGAGTGCTGGCATGAGGAATCCTGAGTACTGGCACGAGTGATTGTGAGTACTGATGAGATGGATCCCGAGTGCTGGCATGAGGAATCCTGAGTACTGGCACGAGTGATTGTGAGTACTGATGAGATGGATCCCGAGTGCTGGCATGAGGAATCCTGAGTACTGGCACGAGTGATTGTGAGTACTGATGAGATGGATCCCGAGTGCTGGCATGAGGAATCCTGAGTACTGGCATGAGTGATTGTGAGTACTGATGAGATGGATCCCGAGTGCTGGCATGAGGAATCCTGAGTACTGGCATGAGTGATTGTGAGTACTGATGAGATGGATCCCGAGTGCTGGCATGAGGAATCCTGAGCACTGGCACGAGTGATTGTGAGTACTGATGAGATGGATCCCGAGTGCTGGCATGAGTAATCCTGAGTACTGGCACGAGTGATTGTGAGTACTGATGAGATGGATCCCGAGTGCTGGCATGAGGAATCCTGAGTACTGGCATGAGTGATTGTGAGTACTGATGAGATGGATCCCGAGTGCTGGCATGAGGAATCCTGAGTACTGGCATGAGTGATTGTGAGTACCGATGAGATGGAGCCCGAGTGCTGGCATGAGGAATCCTGAGTACTGGCATGAGTGATTGTGAGTACCGATGAGATGGATCCCGAGTGCTGGCATGAGGAATCCTGAGTACTGGCACGAGTGATTGTGAGTACTGATGAGATGGATCCCGAGTGCTGGCATGAGGAATCCTGAGTACTGGCACGAGTGATTGTGAGTACTGATGAGATGGTCCCCGAGTGCTGGCATGAGGAATCCTGAGTACTGGCACGAGTGATTGTGAGTACTGATGAGATGGATCCCGAGTGCTGGCATGAGGAATCCTGAGTACTGGCACGAGTGATTGTGAGTACTGATGAGATGGATCCCGAGTGCTGGCATGAGTAATCCTGAGTACTGGCACGAGTGATTGTGAGTACTGATGAGATGGATCCCGAGTGCTGGCATGAGGAATCCTGAGTACTGGCATGAGTGATTGTGAGTACTGATGAGATGGATCCCGAGTGCTGGCATGAGGAATCCTGAGTACTGGCATGAGTGATTGTGAGTACTGATGAGATGGATCCCGAGTGCTGGCATGAGGAATCCTGAGCACTGGCATGAGTGATTGTGAGTACTGATGAGATGGAGCCCGAGTGCTGGCATGAGGAATCCTGAGTACTGGCACAAGTGATTGTGAGTACTGATGAGATGGACGCCGAGTGCTGGCAAGAGGAATCCTGAGTACTGGCATGAGTGATTGTGAGTACTGATGAGATGGATCCCGAGTGCTGGCATGAGGAATCCTGAGTACTGGCATGAGTGATTGTGAGTACTGATGAGATGGACGCCGAGTGCTGGCATGAGGAATCCTGAGTACTGGCACGAGTGATTGTGAGTACTGATGAGATGGATCCCGAGTGCTGGCATGAGGAATCCTGAGTACTGGCATGAGTGATTGTGAGTACTGATGAGATGGACGCCGAGTGCTGGCATGAGGAATCCTGAGCACTGGCATGAGTGATTGTGAGTACTGATGAGATGGATCCCGAGTGCTGGCATGAGGAATCCTGAGTACTGGCATGAGTGATTGTGAGTACTGATGAGATGGACGCCGAGTGCTGGCATGAGGAATCCTGAGTACTGGCACGAGTGATTGTGAGTACTGATGAGATGGATCCCGAGTGCTGGCATGAGGAATCCTGAGTATTGGCACAAGTGTTTGTGAGTACTGATGAGATGGATCCCGAGTGCTGGCATGAGGAATCCTGAGCACTGACACGAGTGATTGTGAGTACTGATGAGATGGATCCCGAGTGCTGGCATGAGGAATCCTGAGTACTGGCACGAGTGATTGTGAGTACTGATGAGATGGATCCCGAGTGCTGGCATGAGGAATCCTGAGTACTGACATGAGTGATTGTGAGTACTGATGAGATGGATCCCGAGTGCTGGCATGAGGAATCCTGAGTACTGGCACGAGTGATTGTGAGTACCGATGAGATGGATCCCGAGTGCTGGCATGAGGAATCCTGAGTACTGGCACGAGTGATTGTGAGTACCGATGAGATGGATCCCGAGTGCTGGCATGAGGAATCCTGAGTACTGGCACGAGTGATTGTGAGTACTGATGAGATGGATCCCGAGTGCTGGCATGAGGAATCCTGAGTACTGGCACGAGTGATTGTGAGTACTGATGAGATGGTCCCCGATTGCTGGCATGAGGAATCCTGAGTACTGGCACGAGTGATTGTGAGTACTGATGAGATGGATCCCGAGTGCTGGCATGAGGAATCCTGAGTACTGGCACGAGTGATTGTGAGTACTGATGAGATGGATCCCGAGTGCTGGCATGAGTAATCCTGAGTACTGGCACGAGTGATTGTGAGTACTGATGAGATGGATCCCGAGTGCTGGCATGAGGAATCCTGAGTACTGGCATGAGTGATTGTGAGTACTGATGAGATGGATCCCGAGTGCTGGCATGAGGAATCCTGAGTACTGGCATGAGTGATTGTGAGTACTGATGAGATGGATCCCGAGTGCTGGCATGAGGAATCCTGAGCACTGGCATGAGTGATTGTGAGTACTGATGAGATGGAGCCCGAGTGCTGGCATGAGGAATCCTGAGTACTGGCACGAGTGATTGTGAGTACTGATGAGATGGATCCCGAGTGCTGGCATGAGGAATCCTGAGTACTGGCACGAGTGATTGTGAGTACTGATGAGATGGATCCCGAGTGCTGGCATGAGGAATCCTGAGTATTGGCACAAGTGTTTGTGAGTACTGATGAGATGGATCCCGAGTGCTGGCATGAGGAATCCTGAGTACTGGCATGAGTGATTGTGAGTACCGATGAGATGGAGTGCGAGTGCTGGCATGAGGAATCCTGAGTACTGGCACGAGTGATTGTGAGTACTGATGAGATGGAACCCGAGTGCTGGCATGAGGAATCCTGAGTACTGGCACGAGTGATTGTGAGTACTGATGAGATGGATCCCGAGTGCTGGCATGAGGAATCCTGAGTACTGGCACGAGTGATTGTGAGTACTGATGAGATGGATCCCGAGTGCTGGCATGAGGAATCCTGAGTACTGGCATGAGTGATTGTGAGTACTGATGAGATGGATCCCGAGTGCTGGCATGAGGAATCCTGAGCACTGGCGTGATGGATCCCGAGTGCTGGCATGAGGAATCCTGAGTACTGGCATGAGTGATTGTGAGTACCGATGAGATGGAGCCCGAGTGCTGGCATGAGGAATCCTGAGTACTGGCATGAGTGATTGTGAGTACTGCTGAGATGGATCCCGAGTGCTGGCATGAGGAATCCTGAGTACTGGCACGAGTGATTGTGAGTACTGATGAGATGGATCCCGAGTGCTGGCATGAGGAATCCTGAGTACTGGCATGAGTGATTGTGAGTACCGATGAGATGGATCCCGAGTGCTGGCATGAGGAATCCTGAGTACTGGCATGAGTGATTGTGAGTACCGATGAGATGGATCCCGAGTGCTGGCATGAGGAATACTGAGTACTGACATGAGTGATTGTGAGTACTGATGAGATGGATCCCGAGTGCTGGCATGAGGAATCCTGAGCACTGGCATGATGGATCCCGAGTGCTGGCATGAGGAATCCTGAGTACTGGCATGAGTGATTGTGAGTACTGATGAGATGGATCCCGAGTGCTGGCATGAGGAATCCTGAGTACTGGCACGAGTGATTGTGAGTACTGATGAGATGGTCCCCGAGTGCTGGCATGAGGAATCCTGAGTACTGGCACGAGTGATTGTGAGTACTGATGAGATGGATCCCGAGTGCTGGCATGAGGAATCCTGAGTACTGGCACGAGTGATTGTGAGTACTGATGAGATGGATCCCGAGTGCTGGCATGAGGAATCCTGAGTACTGGCATGAGTGATTGTGAGTACTGATGAGATGGATCCCGAGTGCTGGCATGAGGAATCCTGAGCACTGGCATGAGTGATTGTGAGTACTGATGAGATGGAGCCCGAGTGCTGGCATGAGGAATCCTGAGCACTGGCACGAGTGATTGTGAGTACTGATGAGATGGATCCCGAGTGCTGGCATGAGGAATCCTGAGTACTGGCACGAGTGATTGTGAATACCGATGAGATGGAGTGCGAGTGCTGGCATGAGGAATCCTGAGTACTGGCATGAGTGATTGTGAGTACTGATGAGATGGATCCCGAGTGCTGGCATGAGGAATCCTGAGTACTGGCATGAGTGATTGTGAGTACTGATGAGATGGATCCCGAGTGCTGGCATGAGGAATCCTGAGTACTGGCATGAGTGATTGTGAGTACCGATGAGATGGAGCCCGAGTGCTGGCATGAGGAATCCTGAGTACTGGCATGAGTGATTGTGAGTACCGATGAGATGGATCCCGAGTGCTGGCATGAGGAATCCTGAGTACTGGCACGAGTGATTGTGAGTACTGATGAGATGGATCCCGAGTGCTGGCATGAGGAATCCTGAGTACTGGCACGAGTGATTGTGAGTACTGATGAGATGGTCCCCGAGTGCTGGCATGAGGAATCCTGAGTACTGGCACGAGTGATTGTGAGTACTGATGAGATGGATCCCGAGTGCTGGCATGAGGAATCCTGAGTAGTGGCACGAGTGATTGTGAGTACTGATGAGATGGATCCCGAGTGCTGGCATGAGTAATCCTGAGTACTGGCACGAGTGATTGTGAGTACTGATGAGATGGATCCCGAGTGCTGGCATGAGGAATCCTGAGTACTGGCATGAGTGATTGTGAGTACTGATGAGATGGATCCCGAGTGCTGGCATGAGGAATCCTGAGTACTGGCATGAGTGATTGTGAGTACTGATGAGATGGATCCCGAGTGCTGGCATGAGGAATCCTGAGCACTGGCACGAGTGATTGTGAGTACTGATGAGATGGATCCCGAGTGCTGGCATGAGTAATCCTGAGTACTGGCACGAGTGATTGTGAGTACTGATGAGATGGATCCCGAGTGCTGGCATGAGGAATCCTGAGTACTGGCATGAGTGATTGTGAGTACTGATGAGATGGATCCCGAGTGCTGGCATGAGGAATCCTGAGTACTGGCATGAGTGATTGTGAGTACCGATGAGATGGAGCCCGAGTGCTGGCATGAGGAATCCTGAGTACTGGCACGAGTGATTGTGAGTACCGATGAGATGGATCCCGAGTGCTGGCATGAGGAATCCTGAGTACTGGCACGAGTGATTGTGAGTACTGATGAGATGGATCCCGAGTGCTGGCATGAGGAATCCTGAGTACTGGCACGAGTGATTGTGAGTACTGATGAGATGGATCCCGAGTGCTGGCATGAGGAATCCTGAGCACTGGCACGAGTGATTGTGAGTACTGATGAGATGGATCCCGAGTGCTGGCATGAGGAATCCTGAGTACTGGCACGAGTGATTGTGAGTACTGATGAGATGGATCCCGAGTGCTGGCATGAGGAATCCTGAGTACTGGCATGAGTGATTGTGAGTACCGATGAGATGGATCCCGAGTGCTGGCATGAGGAATCCTGAGTACTGGCACGAGTGATTGTGAGTACTGATGAGATGGTCCCCGAGTGCTGGCATGAGGAATCCTGAGTACTGGCACGAGTGATTGTGAGTACTGATGAGATGGATCCCGAGTGCTGGCATGAGGAATCCTGAGTACTGGCACGAGTGATTGTGAGTACCGATGAGATGGATCCCGAGTGCTGGCATGAGGAATCCTGAGTACAGGCACGAGTGATTGTGAGTACTGATGAGATGGACCCCGAGTGCTGGCATGAGGAATCCTGAGTACTGGCACGAGTGATTGTGAGTACTGATGAGATGGTCCCCGAGTGCTGGCATGAGGAATCCTGAGTACTGGCACGAGTGATTGTGAGTACTGATGAGATGGATCCCGAGTGCTGGCATGAGGAATCCTGAGCACTGGCACGAGTGATTGTGAGTAGTGATGAGATGGATCCCGAGTGCTGGCATGAGGAATCCTGAGCACTGGCATGAGTGATTGTGAGTACTGATGAGATGGACCCCGAGTGCTGGCATGAGGAATCCTGAGTACTGGCACGAGTGATTGTGAGTACTGATGAGATGGATCCCGAGTGCTGGCATGAGGAATCCTGAGCACTGGCACGAGTGATTGTGAGTAGTGATGAGATGGATCCCGAGTGCTGGCATGAGGAATCCTGAGTACTGGCATGAGTGATTGTGAGTACTGATGAGATGGACCCCGAGTGCTGGCATGAGGAATTCTGAGTACTGACATGAGTGATTGTGAGTACTGATGAGATGGATCCCGAGTGCTGGCATGAGGAATCCTGAGTACTGGCATGAGTGATTGTGAGTACTGATGAGATGGATCCCGAGTGCTGGCATGAGGAATCCTGAGTACTGGCACGAGTGATTGTGAGTACTGATGAGATGGATCCCGAGTGCTGGCATGAGGAATCCTGAGTACTGGCATGAGTGATTGTGAGTACTGATGAGATGGATCCCGAGTGCTGGCATGAGGAATCCTGAGTACTGGCACAAGTGATTGTGAGTACTGATGAGATGGATCCCGAGTGCTGGCATGAGGAATCCTGAGCACTGGCACGAGTGATTGTGAGTACCGATGAGATGGATCCCGAGTGCTGGCATGAGGAATCCTGAGCACTGGCATGAGTGATTGTGAGTACTGATGAGATGGAGCCCGAGTGCTGGCATGAGGAATCCTGAGCACTGGCATGAGTGATTGTGAGTACTGATGAGATGGATCCCGAGTGCTGGCATGAGGAATCCTGAGCACTGGCATGAGTGATTGTGAGTACTGATGAGATGGAGCCTGAGTGCTGGCATGAGGAATCCTGAGTACTGGCACGAGTGATTGTGAGTACTGATGAGATGGAGCCCGAGTGCTGGCATGAGGAATCCTGAGCACTGGCATGAGTGATTGTGAGTACCGATGAGATGGATCCCGAGTGCTGGCATGAGGAATCCTGAGTACTGGCATGAGTGATTGTGAGTACCGATGAGATGGATCCCGAGTGCTGGCATGAGGAATCCTGAGTACTGGCACGAGTGATTGTGAGTACTGATGAGATGGATCCCGAGTGCTGGCATGAGGAATACTGAGTACTGACATGAGTGATCCTCAGTAACTACGTGAGGGATCCCAAGTACTGACATGAGGGATTGTGAGTACTGACAGCATGAGGGACCCCGATTACCAACAGAAGGGATCGTGAGTACTGACACAAAAGACCCCCAGTACTGGCATAATGGCTTATGAGTACTGAATGAGGGATCCCAAGTACTTTCATGAAGGACCTGTGTACTGCCATCACTGAGTTTTAGTACTAATGTAAACCTGTGCTTCTTGGGACATGAGTCATGTTCAGACCTAGCAAAATTAAAAGAATAAGGTCTTCAAAAATGCCTATCAAGAAAAAGTAGAATAGCTTCATAACTTGGAACTGTAAGACCCAAAGGAGCAAGTATAATGACAAAACTGGCAATACAGAGCACTTTAAGAAAACAGTCAAGACCTAGAGAAATGTATTCTTTCAAACTGGATATATTCAAATATGCTGTCAAACATTAGATTTCTCAAGGTCATGTCTACAGAGCAATGTCCATCTGAACTAATACAGCAATATTCCTCCCTGAAGCCAGAACTGCAATTCCCAACAATACACCATTTACTCCTACTACAAAGGAAAATCAGGCATTAAATACACTGAGTAGGCAGAACCCAGGAAGCAGAAGCAAAGCCCTTCAGACATTAGTGTGGTATCAGACAACTGATTCTAGCTCCTTCCATTTAGTCATTTGAAATGACTGTTAAAAGGTAAAATTAATGTTTTGCATTGAAATTTTAATGAAAGAGGATTTCTTCACCCAAGCCTATTAAGAAGGATATTTTCCTCTGCAATACCAAAAATCAGAAGCTATGACAGAAGACATTAAGTTATGATAAATAGATGCTCTAAGAAAAGTAAGCATCAATTTTTTAAAATACAAGAAAAAGAGTAGATGAATTGGCATATTTATATTTTTATAAAATAAGGCATAAATATGCAAATCTGAAATATACTATTAGGAGCTGGTTAGGAGATCTGGGGAATATTATAAAATGGTTTTTAGTGGTGGTTTGCACTGGTATGGGCTGGGCCTACAGCTGTAACAAATCTAGATTTTTCAAGATGTAACAATATTAAAAATAAAAAAAGGCAGAGCTGTAGTAATAACAAAAAGCTCCATATGAGGGCTGGAGAGATGGCTTAGTGGTTAAGCACTTGCCTGTGAAGCCCAAGAATCCCGGTTTGAAGCTGGATTCCCCAGGACCCATGTTAGCCAGATGCACAAGGGGGGGCACGCGTTTGGAGTTCGTTTGCAGTGGCTGAAGGCCCTGGTGCACCCATTCTCTCTCTCTTTCTCTCTCTTTCACTCTCAAATAAATAAACAAAAATGAACCAAAAAACTTTTTTGAAAAGCTCCATTATTAAACATCAAATTAGAACATACAAAGAAGATTATATATGTTTTTTAAATTATGAGGCAGAGAGTCATACTAAGTTGCTGAGACTGGTCCTGATGTCCAGCAAACCCCAAACAAGTGACCATGACAGAAACAAGTAAAAATATAGGACAAGTCATATGTAAGCCAGTAGGCAGACCTGTTTGGGGTCTGGCGCTGAACCATGTGACTCAGACCTGGCTCCATCTACCAGCTGTGTGTCTTTGGTAGACTTCCTAACACTGCTCTGACTTCAATTTCCTCATGCATTAATGACCTATATTTGCTGCAAATGTTAATACATGAGGGCTTGAGAGATGGCTTAGTGATTAAGGCACATGTCTGTGAAGACTAAAAACCCAGGTTTGATTCTCCAGGTCCCACGTAAGCCAGATGCACATGGTGGCACATGCATCTGGAGTTTGTTTACAGTGGCTAGAGGTCCTGGTGTGCACTCATGCTCTCCCGCCCCCCCCCTCTCTGTCTCTAATAAATAAATAAATGGAAATAAAATCTTTAAAAATATTAACAAATGAAAATCATTTCCAATTATATCAGGGATCATAAGAAATATTCAACAGAATGTCTACTGTTAACAATAGCAACATATTAGTATTATACTATTGCTATTTTCTTTTTGCTCTCCTACAAAGTGACTTTACCTGTGTATTGCCTTTATCTGTATATGGGGGATGAATGTTTCTGCCTGTCTCATGAGGTTGCTGCTGAAAAAAATGACAATGCTTTATAAATGGAAAAGTCCCATGAGTGAGGGATGCTAGTAACCTACTTAGCTACACAAAATCTTTATGTACCTATCATTGTGAAGCCTATGCTATGGGCCAATGGTGCCTAACCACTGTCTCCAGCAGACAGACACCTGTCAACAGGTCTAGAAACATTTTTGGTTTTTCCACTGGAGAAGAATCCTGCCAGCATAAAGTACATAGAAACCCCAGGCACTGCTATGCACAGTGCGAGGAACTGGACAGCCCCACCTCCCAAAACAGAACTAAGCCTACCCAAAATGTCAATATGATGAAGATAAGAACATTATTTTATTTTATATATATTTATACACACACATAGATGACAGATAGATAGATAGATAGATAGATAGATAGATAGATAGATAGATAGACAGACAGACAGACAGACAGACATAGGCACACGCACAGGCACAGGCACAGACACAGACATACAGGGTATATAATGAGCTTCCCAGCTGGCAACATTTGATCTGTGGATTAGACTCTCATCACTATGACAAATACCTGAGACAAACACTTTGAAATTTATTTTGGTCCATGGTTCCAGAGGTCTCATTTCATTATGTCACAAAAGAGGAGAGTAACTCATATCATGGTGGCCAGGAAGCAGAGGCAGAGAGGCAAGTACTCATGGGCTTTCCTTTTCTCTTTTTCTTTTGTTTATTTTTTTAATCTTTATTTTTATTTATTTTATATTGAATACATTAATTTTATGTTTAGTAAATATTTATTTTAATTTTATTTTATTAAAGTTAAACTCTAGATCTCTTAACCCCCCCCCCCAATCCCTGCTCCCCTTTCCCTGAGGGCCCTACTCTGTAGAACTGAGGGTATCACCATGGGGTCATGAAGGCCTCATTCTGGTGCTGGCCACGTTCAGGGCAGATCTTAGTTAATACTCCTCTGGAGATGCCCTAACAGACACACTCAAAGGTGTGCTTTACTAATGTCCTAAACACATCAAGTCAGTCAAAATGGCCTTTCCCAACACATCTTGTCACAGTTTATTCCTGGAGGAATTAAGCACATCCTGTACGACCCTGCCAGAAGGCCTAAGAAGTTTGCACCTTGTTTCTCCTAGCTCTAACCCAGGCTTTCTCCTTTTGATGATTTTGCTGATTATCTTTTTGTAGGAGACCACAAACACAAATGATCATGACTCATATGTTGAGTCCTGGAGGACCTCCTAGACAATGACAGAACCAGAGGAGACCCTTTGGGACTCCTGGAAGAGACCCTTTGTGCCCAGCAGGATATCATTCATGAGAGAGGAAATGTCAGGACATCTTTTGATTTACTATTTACCCTTTAAGAAAATGCTATTGTAATCTCTAAGTGCATTTAAAAATCAAAACTTCTAACCTCACATGACTAAACTGATTTTTGAGCTCTACCTCTCGGAGTTACAGAACAGACACTACTTTGGACCATCTTTCCATCTGATTTGTTTGACAAAGGGAGTAAAATTTTTCCAAGGGCCATCATCATGACTTTTGGGGGAGGTAGGGAGGTGACAAAGGTCTAAATGTAATTTTCATATGTTCCCCAAATCTGAGCAACTTCATTTGATAGAAATAATGATTGGTTTATAGCAATCACAATTATCTTTTAAGACAAAAAACTAAACCATTTTTAAATAAATAAACCCTGACTACTATTATCAGATCCCTTTGAAGCTACTTATAAAGGAGACATTTCAGGAGGAAAGAAAATAATTACAAAAGTATACATTAGAATGTGAAAATGTAACAACAAAATGGTAATGTAAGCCGACAAAACTTTGCCCAGTGTAACATGCGCACACAAGCAGACACAGAGTGTGCAGAGCAACATCAACTATCTGGAAAGGTAAAGTTAAAATATTGAACAAGTAGAGCACACTTTGAAAATTAAAATATTCTAAAGTCTTTTCATAAAAAGCTAAGATATTCTTAAATTTCAGATTTCACTTAAATACATGTAATAAAGCTTAAGAATAATTATAAAGAATGGAACTAGCATAAATAAATTCCAATCCTATGAAAGTAAAAAACATGAAATTTTGTTAAAAGAACCAAAAATATTATTCACTACAATTTTTAAAAATGAGAATAGAAACAAAAAGCAGCATAGAATAAAAATGGCAAACAAATTTCAGTTGAGGAAAGCAATTCAATAATCCTAAAAATGTAAAGAGGAAATACTTTTCTGCTAACAGACTATCATCTTATTTTTTTTAAGTTTAAGAGAAAGAGAGAGAGAAGAGACACAGATAGAGAATGGGTACACCAGGACCTCCAGCCACTACAAACAAAGTCCAGATAGATGCATGAGCCACTTTGCGCATCTGGCTTTATGTACGTACTGGAGAACTGAACCTGGGTCATTAGGCTTTGGAGGCAACTTAATCACTAAGCCATCTCTCCTGTTCCTTATTTTTAATTCTACTATAAAACAGATGCACTAATGTAAGACAAAAGTGTTTTAAACAATAAATATATTATTCAGACTGCAGATATACCAAGGAAGTATTAACTGTAAACAAATACAATGTTAGCTTGAAAACTTTAAAAATATGTGTGAATGTATATATGACAAGGAGAGATAAGACAGGGAAAAATGACATATCCAGCAATGAGAGATTCAACACACCTTCTTCCAGTTGTTAGTAAGTTTAAGCAAACTGACACAAAATGAACAAAGATATCCAATATGGGAAGTATGGAATTTGTGACAGTATCAGTCATGTGACATTCAAACTATATAATTTCAGGGGCTAGAGGTGTAGCTCAGTGGTAGAATATGTTCTTAGCATGTGAGTGACAGCTTGATCCCTAGCACCACAAAATCAAGCAAACAAAAATGATGTGACCCCAGTATATGATGGCACTAGCCAGTTTACAGGGGTGTCTTACTTATCAGAGCATGTCTGGCCAGGAACCATGGGTGGGGCTCTTCAGTGTGAAACAAAGACCAGCAGCATGCTTTCAACTCTCCTGGAGGTTAAGATGGCATGATGCCACTGTACTCTGAAGCAAAAAGACCTCTCTCATACTATCCATAGGGTCCTGTGCCATCTGACACTGCTGTGCTTAACATGTGTGTGTTTACACCAAAATGCCTTGAGAAAAGGTAACTGTGAACCTACCATGAAGTATAGAAACACAAGTGCAAGGGAGATGAGGGGAGGGAGAATGAATAATGAATAAGGCTAAACCAGACAGGGGTTGAACATCCATGCTAACACAATACTGCAACTGCCTTAGGAGTTGAGCTAGAGCCACCATTAGCAAAGAGAACAGCTGGAACAAAGGCAGGGGGACAGCAAGTACCTGGCAGAGCCACAGAGACCAAACTGACACCACACCTACTCATCAAGGAATGGGAGCCCAGGAGTGTGTGAGATGGGACAATTTTAGGCAGAAATACAAACTGGTGAATTTACATTTATGTGGTACTGTGTTCCCCCAAGAACAAAAATGTTAACAGATTTGTTTAAGGAAGGCCTCCTTCAATGCCTAGAAAAAGCTGAATGGAAGCCAGCTCCAGAGCTGCTACAGCCCCAATGGTAAACAGCTGGTCCTAAGACCTTTGCAAAAGGTCTGCTGCCTCTGAGCATCTCTTCTCCTTCCACCACTGACTTGCTTTCCCACAGGCAGCTCAAACCTGCTAAGTCTAAACCACAAAAGCCAAATCTCAGGCTTCCTACGCTTGTCCTTCAAGGGTGGAGCATTTGTGCGCACACAACTATCTTCAGTACCTCAAATTCCTTGCACCTAAAACCTAGTTTAAGAACTACAGATAAAAATTGCATGTCATTTGAAAGAATGAGGAAAATTGGACATTTTTTTCTCCCTAAATGAAAACATTTCTAAAAAATTTCATCCACTGACTGAACAAGCAGTAGATCATGCAAGCTACAAAAGTCAACCAGCTAGGCAAAAAGTACCCACAAGTGTAGTAATGGCACATAAATTATGGGAGTAATCAACTGTTTTCTGATTGGATATGAGGTTTGCTCAACGGGAGAGAATTCATGCATAGTACTCAGAATCTAGTAAGAAAAAAACAACAACAACAACAACAAAAAACTATTGCTTGGAAGGTCAAAGACTCCAGAGAAACTTCCATTGTTCTTTAGCTAAACAACTTATGCCCACAAAAATGCCTTCTAAATGTGTATGGTTAAGCCCTTTGATTAATGCTGTCCTCGTCTTTGGTTAGAGAACCTTCTTTTTATAGATGGCAGCAAATACCAGGGAGACCTAAGATTCATCAAAATGACAAGAAGAGAAAGCTCAGGGCTCAGCACTGGACGAGTCATCTCAATCATACCTGTCAGGGCTCAGGGAACACTGAAGGGTAGTTGTGGAAAGAATATGGTATTGCTCTCACTGCTTGCCAGAGAACCTTCTCAGAGACCCTAAGGAGACTCAAAACACATCCAAGTAGAAAATAAGAAGCTGTTAGGAGATCAACACTAAAGGAGATTTATACCATGCCCTCCAAGGTTCAAGGAACATTTCAGGGCAGGGGGGCTGAAAAATGTACCCCACAGGGTACAAATTCATACTTTAGGACACCTGAGACTGGTGCACGCATGACCACAGTGGTTACTGATAACCCCACAAGACTAGCACAGTTCTGAGCCCATCAACATGTTGACATGGAGAACACAGAGGACAAAGGAAGGAAACAAGAGAGGAGGGTCCTAGGGAATGGGCATGGAGAAGAGGGGCCAAAAGAGGATTAAGGGACAGAAACATGATCAAATTACTACTGGATATTCATATATTAAAGTCCTCAATTAAAAAATCATTGATTATTTGAAAAAAATAAAAAAATCATTTGAGCAGGGCATGGTGGCACACACCTTCCATTCCAGCACCCGGGAGGCAGAGGTAGGAGGATCACCATGAGTTTGAGGTCACCCTGAGACTCCATAGTGAATCCCAAATCAGACTAGACTAGAGGGAAACTCTACTTCGAAAACCAGCAACAACAAAAAACTATTTGGTTATCTTTTCTGTAAAATTGTATAAATGAAGAAGTACAGGATTAATTTTGTAAGACTGGTGTGATGAATACATCAACAATTCTACACAATTCCACTTATAAACCAATATGAATAATAGAGGAATTCCCATTTAATAGGTAAAGCATTTTAAAATAATAACTTTTTACATGTGGGATCAATAAGATATTTTTCTACCTAACAGAGCCACTTAAGTAAAAGTATGTTGCTGGACCATTAGCACTATTCAGCATCATCTAGAGACATCGTAATTCTGATCATATGTTCAGTACTTCCGCTTTAATGTGCTTGCTTAACAGTCTTTCTGTGGCACTGACATGGCATCTATTAATGCATCTCCCCCTACAACCATCGTCTCCTACTTAATTCTGTCACTCATCTTCCCCATAGCACCTCCGTAAGCAACTCACGTATAATGCCACTGGTTGCAAAACATCACTTTCATGATTTAAAAAAAATTAAGGCAAGCTAAAGGGGGAATACCCTTCAGAAAGAAGGCTTATGGGAGTCACTGATAGATACCATAAAAGCAAAAAATGGATTATGATAATGTAGGCCTCATACATGAAATACAAGCTCCAGCTGAAAGGAGTCAGAGAATGCAAACTGCAGCTCTCCAAAGGGCAGTCAATAAGCTGTCTAACAATTCACCAAGTTCTCTGTCTGGCTCGAAGGGTCAAATAACTTGCCACCTATTGATTTAGTTCCTCAGCAGGGATCCATTGTAACTTCACTGGTATACTCAGAAAGGAAGGCATTATCAAAGGATTACACTGTAAACCTGACCTACCACACTATGAAATGCTTATCAGCTATTGGAACCTGTCACATAGATTTTGAACTTTGCTGAAAAGGCAAGAAATTAATATATGCATGCATGCCATACATACATACATACACAAACCCCTACACATGGTTGAACAAAAATATCAGCTGTTGGGAGACACTATTCCCTACACTCTTGCTGATATTGACATGGGAACACATAAACAAAGAAGTATGGAACATGGTTCAGCTCTGTGATTTGTTCATCAGGAACACCAAAAGGCACACTGTTGATCACAGAAAGCCCAAGCAGATTTGGGACGCAAGAGGCTAAGATACTACTGAGATCTGAAAAAAAAGCCAAAACAAAACTTATATAGAAACATTAAAAACACAAAGATAATCATGAGATGTGTGTGTGTGTGTGTGCGTGTGTGTGTGTGTGTGTATTGTGAAGGGTTAATAGCCTTCCCTGAAAACTAAAGGGAACTAAAGAGTTAATAGCTATCCCTAAAGCTTGTGGACAATAAAGAAGTTTGACACCTTCCCTGACTGATGTACTCCCCTTAGTCTAGATGGCCTTGAAGGACCACAGACCATCTAGTGTCCTCCCTTAGACACTCCTGGCTGAAGAAACCTATTCTGAACAGGGTCACAAACAGCTACAATTTTCTTATCAGCTGCACCTGCTCCAGTCTGTTTTTCTTAGGTTCCTCCTCATAAGCTTACACCCCAGCCTGGCCCAGTACTTCAGCCTTCATCCCACGGGAAAGCTGAGACCCCTCGCTCTTTTCTCTAATAAACAGTCTATCTGTAGAGATCAAGTCGGGTGTTTTCTTTCGCTTTTCTCTTACACTTTCTTTACATGGTGCATGCCTTGGATCAGAGCCCTCCGGGGTTTTTGGGCCACATCATCCCTGTCTCCTTCTCTCTCCTCTCTCCTCTCTATCTCCCTGCCAATGTTTCACCCCCTCAGGGGCACAAAAACTCACTGTGCTCACTAGTCTGAACCGAACAGACTCCTGTGACATGAAACCTCCAGTCTTTCCAGCTTGGTACCTGGGGCTT